>NW_028327502.1:0-30000 GCF_031878675.1 Megascapheus bottae
TGGGTTAGGGTTAGGGTTAGAATTAAGGTTAGGGTTCGGGTTAGGGTAAGGGTAAAGGTTAGGGTTAGGGTTATGGTTAGGGTTAGGGGTTAGAGTTAGAGTTATTGTTAGGTTTAGTTTTACGGTAAGGGTAAGGTTTAGGATAAGGGTTAGGTTTAGGGGTTAGGGTTAGAGGTTAGGGTTAGTGTTAGGGTTAGGTTTAGGTTTAGGGTTACGTTTAGGCTATGGGTTAGGGTTAGGGTTATGGTTAGTGTTAGGGAAAGGGTAAGTGTTAGGGTACGTGTTAGGGTTAGAGTTAGGGTTAGGGTAAGGATTAGGATTAGGGTTAGGGTTAGGGTAAGTGTTAGGGTTAGTGTTAGGATTAGGGTTAGGGTTAGGGTTAGGGTTAGGGTTAGGTTAAGGGTTAGGGTTAGGGTTAGGGTAAGGGTTAGGGTTGGGATTGGGGTAAGGATTAGGATTAGGGTTAGGGTTAGGGTTAGGTTAGGGTTAGGTTAAGGGTTAGGTTAGGGTTAGGTTAAGGGTTAGAGTTAGGGTTAGGGTAAGGATTAGGATTAGGGTTAGGGTTAGGGTAAGTGTTAGGGTTAAGGTTAGGTTTAGGGTAAGGGTAAGCGTTAGGATTAGGGTTTGGGTTAGGTTTGGTTTAGAACTGGGTTAGGGTTAAGGTTAGGGTTAGGGAAAGGGTAAGGGTTAGGCTTAGGGTCAGGATTAGGGTTAGGGTTAGGGAAAGGGTAAGGGTTAGGGTTAGGGTTAGGGTTAGAATTAAGGTTAGGGTTAGGGTTAGGGTTAGGTTTAGGGAAAGGGTAATGTTTAGGTTTGGGTTAGGGTAAGGGTAAGGGTTAGGGTTAGGGTTAGGGTTGGGATTAGGGTTAGGGTAAGGGTAAGGTTTAGGGTTAGGGTTAGGTTAAGGGTTAGGATTAGGGTTAGGGTTAGGGTTAGGGTCAGGATTAGGGTAAGTGTAAGGGTTAGGGTGAGGGTTAGGGTTAGGTTTAGGGTTAGAGTTAGGGTTAGGGTTAAGGTTAGGGTTAGGGTTAGGGTTAGGTTTAGGGTTAAGTTTAGGGTTAGGGTAAGGGTAAGTGTTAGGGTTAGGGTTCTCGGTAGGGTTAGGGGTTAGGGTTAGGGTTAATGTTAGGGTTAGGGTTAGGGTTAGGGTTAGGGTTAAGGAAAGGGTAAGGGTTAGGTAAGTGTTAGGGTTAGGGTTAGGGTTAGGGTTAGCGTTAATGTTAGGGTTAGGGTTAGGGTTAGGGTTAAGGAAAGGGTAAGGGTTAGGGTAAGGTTTAGGGTTAGGGTTAGGGTTAGGGCAAGGATTAGGGTTAGGGTTAGGGTTAGGGTAAGGTTTAGGTTTAGGGTTACGGGTAGGGTTAACATTAAGGTTAGGTTTTGGGTTAGGGTAAGGGTAAGGGTTAGGGTTAGAGTTAGGCTTAGGGAAGCATTAGGGTTAGGGTTAGGGTTAGGGTTAGCAATAGGTTAGGGTTAGTGGTAGGGAAGTGTTAGGGTTAGGGTTAGGGTTAGGGTGAGGATTAACGTTAGGGTTAGGGTTAAGGTAAGGTTAAGCGTAAGGGTTAGGGTTAGGGTTAGGGTTAGGGTAAGTGTTAGCATTAAGATTATGGTTAGGGTTAGGGTAAGGGTAAAGGTTAGGGTTAGGGTTAGGGTAAGGGTAAGGATTATGGTTAAGGTTAGGGTTAGCGAATGGGTAAGGGTTAGGGTTAGGGTTAGGGTTAGGGGTTACCATTAAGGTTAGGGTTAGGGTTAGTGTACGGGTAAGGTTTTGGTTAGGGTTAGGGTTAGGGTTAGGGTAAGTGTAAGGGTTAGGGTTAGGGTTAGGGTTAGGTTTAGGGTTAGGGTTAGGGTAAGGGTAAGGGTTAGGGTTAGGGTTAGTGTTCGGGTTAGCATTCAGGTTAGGGTTAAGGTAGTGTAAGGGTAAGGGTTAGGTTTAGGATTAGGATTTGGGTTTAGGGTTAGGGTTAGGGGTAGTGTTAGGCTTAGGATTAGTTTTAGGGTAAGGGTAAGGGTTAGTGTTAGGGTTAGGGTAAGAGTTAGGGTTAGGATTAGTGTTAGGGTTAGGGTAAAGGTAACGGTTACGGTTAGGGTTAGGGTTAGGGTTAGGTTTAGCGTTAGGGTAAGGGTAAGTGTTAGGGTTAGGGTTAGGGATATGTTTAGGGTTAAGGTTAGGGTTAGGGTTAGGGTTAGGGTAAGGGTAAGGGTTAGGGTTAAGGTTAGGGTTAGGGAAAGGGTAAGGGTTAGGTTTAGGCTTAGGATTAGGTTTAGGGTTAGGGAAAGGGTAAGGGTTAGGGTTAGGGTTACGGTTAGGGTTAGCATTAAGGTTAGGGTTAGGGCTAGGGTTAGGGTAAGGGTAAGGGTTAGGGTTAGGTTTAGGGTTAGGGGTTTGGGTTAGGGTTAGTGTTAGGGTAAGGGTAAGATTTAGGGTTAGGGTTAGGGGTTACGGTTAGGGATAGGGTTAGGGGTTAGGGTTAGGGTTAGGGTTAGGGTAAGGGTTACGGTTAGGGTTAGGATTAGGGTGAGCGTTAGCGTTAGGGTTAGGGTTAGGGGTTACGGTTAGGGTTAGGGTAAGGTTTAGGTTTCGGGTTAGGGTTAGGGTTAGGGTTAGGATTAGGGTTAGAGTAAGTTTAAGTGTTAGGGTTAGGGTTCGGGTAAGGGTTAGGGTTAGGTTTAGGGTTAGGTTTAGGGTAAGGGTAATATTTAGGGTTAGGGTTAGGTTTCGGGTAAGTGTAAGGGTTAGTGTTTGGGTTAGGGTTAGGGGTTAGGGTTAAGGTTAGGGTTTGGTTAACGTAAGGGTAAGGGTTAGGGTTAGGGTTAGGGGTAGGGTAAGGGTAAGTGTTAGGATTAGGGTTACTGTTAGGGTTAGGTTTACTGTTAGGGTAAGGGTAAGGGTAAGGGTTAGGGTTAGGGTTAGGGATATGTTTAGGGTTAGGTTTAGGGTTAAGGTAAGGGTAAGGGTTAGGGTTAGGGTTAGGGATATGTTTAGGGTTAGGGTTAGGGTTAGGGTTTAGGATAAGGGTAAGGTTTGGGGTTAAGGTTAGGGTTAGGGTTAGGGTTAGGGGAGGGTTAGGTTTAGGGTTAGTTTAGGGTTAGGTTTAGGGTTAGGGTTAGGATAAGCGTAAGGGTTAGGGTTAGGCTAGGGTTAGGGTTAGGGTAGCATAAGGGTTAGGGTTAGGGGTTAGGGTTAGGGTTAGGGGTTAGGGGTTAGGGTTAGGGTTAGGGGTAGAGTTAGGGTAAGGGTTAGGGTTAGGGATAGCTCTAGGGTAAGGGTAAGGGTTAGATTAGGGTTAGGGTTAGGGTTAGGGGTTAGGTTTAGGGTAAGTGTTAGGGTTAGGGCAAGGTTTAGGTTTGGGTTAGGATTGGGGTTAGGGTTAGGGTTAGGGTTGGGGTTAGGGTAAGGTTAAGGTTTAGGGTTAGGGTTAAGGTTAGGTTTAGGGTTAGGGCTAGGGTTATGGTTAGGGTTAGGCTTAGGGTAAGGTTAAGTTTACGGTTATGTTTAGGGTTAGGGTTAGGGTTAGGGTAGGGTTAGGGTAAGGTTTAGGGTTAGGGTTAGGGTTAGGGTAAGGGGCAAGGGTTAGAGTTAGGGTAAGGGTTAGGGTTAGGGTTTAGGGTTTGGGTTAGGGTTAGCGTAAGGGTTACGGTTAGGGTTAGGATTAGGATTAGGTTTAGGCTAATGGTTAGGGTTAGCGTTAGGGTTAGATTAAGGGTAAGGGTTAGAGTTGGGGTTAGGGTTAGGGTTATGGTTAGGGGTTAGGGTTAGGGTTAGGGTTAGGATCAGTTTAGGCTTAGGGTTAGGGTAAGGATAAGTGTTAGGGTTAGGTTAGGGTTAGCGTAAGGTTAAGTGTTAGGGTTAGGGTTAGGGTTAGGGTTCAGTTTAGGGTTAGGGTTAGGGTTAGGGGCTAGGGTTAGGGGTTAGGGTTAGGGTTCAGTTTAGGGTTAGCGTTAGGGTTAGCGTAATGGTAAGTGTTAGGGTTAGGGTTAAGGTTACTGTTAGGATAAGTTTAATGGTTCGGATTAGGGTTAGGGTTAGGGTAAAGGTAAGCTTTAGGGTTAGGTTTAGGGTTAAGTTAGGGTAAGGGTAAGGGGTAGGGTTAGGGTAGAGATTAGGGTAGGTTTAGGGTTAGGGTAAGAGTAAGGTTTAGGTTTAGGGTTAGGGTTAGGGTTAGGTTTAGGGTTAGGTTTAGGGTAAGGGTAAGGGTTTGGGTTATGGTTAGTGTTACGGTTTGGGTAAGGTTAGAGTTAGGTTTAGGGTAAGGGTAAGGTTTAGGGTTTGGTTTAGGGTTAGGATTAGGGTTTAGGGTTAGGTTTAGGGTTAGGGTAAGGTTTAGGGTTAGGGTTAGATTTAGGGGTTAGGGTTAGGGTTAGGGTTTGGGTTAGGTTTAGCTTTAGTGTAAGGATAACATTTAGAGTTAGGGTTAGTGTTAGGTTTAGGGTTTGGGAAAGGGTTAGGGTTAGGGTTAGGGTTAGGGTAAGGATTAGGTTTAGGGTTAGGGTTAGGGTTAGGGTAAGGGTTAGGGTTAGGGTTAGGGTTAGCATTAAGGTTAGGGTTAGGGTTAGGGTTACGGTTAGGGTTAGGGTTACGGTTAGGGTTAGGTTATGGTCAGGATAAGGGAAGTGTTAGGGTTAGGGTTAGGGTTAGGGTTAGGTTTAGGGTTAGGGTTAGGGTAAGGGTTAGGGTTAGGGTTAGGGTAAGGGTTAAGGTTAGGGTGAGGGTTAAGGTTAGGGTTAGGGTTAGGGTTAGGGTAAGGGTAAGCGTTAGGGTTAGGGTCAGGGATAGGGTTAGGGTAAGGTTTAGGGTTAGGGTTAGGGTTAGGGTTAGGGTTAGGGTAAGGGTAAAGGTTAGAGTTAGGGTTAGGGTTAGGGTAAGGGTTAGGGTTAGGGTTAGATTAGGGTTAGGGTTAGGGTTAGTGTTAGGGGTTAGGGTTAGGGTTGGGTTAGGGTAAGGGTTAGGGTTAGGGGTTAGGGTTAGCTTTAGGTAATGCATAGGGATAGGGTTAGGGTAAGGGTTAGGGTTAGGGTTAGGGGTAATGGTAAGGGTTAGGGTTAGGTTTAGGGATAGGGTTACGGTTAGGGATAGGGTTAGGGTAAGGGTTACGTTTAGAGTAAAGGTTAGGTGTAGGGTTAGGTTTAGATTTAGTGTTAGGCTTAGGGTAACGGTTAGGGTTAGGGTAAGGGTTAAGGTTAGGGTTAGGATTAGGGTAGGGGTAAGGGTTAGAGTTAGGGTTAGGGTTAGGGTTAGGGTTAGGGTTAGGGTAAGGGTTAGGGTAAGTGTTAGGGTTAGGGTTGGGTTAGGGTAAGGTTAGGGTCAGAGTAGGGTTAGGGTTAGGTTTAGGGTTAGGTTTATGGTAAGGGTAAGGGTTAGGGTTAGGTTTAGGTTTGGGGTTAAGGTTACTTTTAGGGTTAGAGTAAAGTCAGGGTTATCGTTAGGGTTAGGGTAAGGAATAGGGTTAGGGTTAGGGTTAGGGTTAAGGTTAGGGTAAGGGTTAGGTTTGGTTACGGTAAGGGTTAGGGTTAAGGTTTGGGTTAAGTTTAGGGTTATAGTTATTGTAAGGGTAAGGGTTATGGTTAGGGTTAGGGTTAGGTTCATGGTTAGGGTTAGGATTAGGGTTAGGGTTAGGGTAAGGGTAATTGTTAGGGTTAGGGTTAGCGTTAGGGTTAGGGTTAGTTTTAGGATTAGGGTAAGTGTAAGGGAAAGGGTTAGGGTTAGGGATAGGTTTAGGGTTAGGGTTAGGGGTAGGGTTAGGGTATGGGTAAGGGTTAGGGTTAAGGTTTAGGGTTAGGGTTAGGGTTAGGGTAAGGGTAAGGGTTAGGTTTAGGGTTAGGGGTTAGGGTTAGGGTTAGGGTTAGAGTTAGGGGTTAGGGTTAGGGTTAAGATTAAGTAAGGGTAGGGGTGAGGGTTAGGGTCTGGTTAAGTTTAGGTTTAGTGTTAGGGTGAGGGTTAGGGTAAGGGTTAGGATAAGGGTAATGATTAGGGTTAGGATTAGGGTTAGGGTTAGAGTTAGGGTTAGGTTTAGGTTTACGTTTAGGGTAAGGGTAAGGATTAGGGTTAGGGTTAGGTTAAGGGTTAGGATAAGGGTAAGGGTTATGGTTAGGGTTAGGGTTAGGGGTTAGGGTTAGGTTTAGGTTTACGGATAGGGTAAGGGTAAGGGTTAGAGTTAGGGTTAGTGTTAGGGTTAGGTTTAGGGTTAGGGAAAGGATAAGGTTAGGGTTAGGGTTAGGGTTATGTTTAGGGTAAGGTTTAGGGTTAGGGATAGGGTTAGGGGTTAGGGTTAGGGTTAGGGTTAGGTTTAGGTTTACGGTTAGGGTAAGGGTAAGGGTTAGTGTTAGTGTAATGGTTAGGGTTAGGGTTAGAGTGAGGGTTAGGGTTAGGGTTAGGGTTAGGGTAAGGATTAGTTTAGGGTTTGGGTTATGGTAAGAGTTAGGGTTAGGTTTAGGGTTAGAATTAAGGTTAGGTTTAGGGTTAGGGTTAGCATTAAGGTTAGGGTTAGTGTTAGTGTAAGGTTTAGGGTTAGGGTTAGGGTTAGAGTAAGGTTTAGGGTTAGGGTTAGGGGTTAGGGTTAGGGTTAGGGTTAGGTTTAGGTTTACGGTTAGGGTAAGGGTAAGGGTTAGTGTTTGTGTAATGGGTAGGGTTAGGGTTAGAGTGAGGGTTAGGGTTAGGGTTAGGGTAAGGAGTAGGTTTAGGGTTAGGGTAAGGGTTAGGGTTAGGGTTAGGGTTAGCATTAAGGTTAGGGTTAGTGTTAGGGTAAGGGTTAGGGTTAGGGTTAGGGTTAGGGTAATGTTTAGGGTTAGGGTTAGGGTTAGGGGTTAGGGTTAGGGTTAGGGTTAGGTTTAGGTTTACGGTTAGGGTAAGGGTAAGGGTTAGTGTTAGTGTAATGGTTAGGGTTAGGGTTAGAGTGAGGGTAAGGATTAGGTTTAGGGTTTGGGTTAGGGTAAGGGTTAGGGTTAGGGTTAGGGTTAGAATTAAGGTTAGGGTTCGGGTTAGGGTAAGGGTAAAGGTTAGGGTTAGGGTTATGTTATGGTTAGGGGTTAGAGTTAGAGTTATTGTTAGGTTTAGTTTTACGGTAAGGGTAAGGTTTAGGATTAGGGTTAGGTTTAGGGTAAGGGTTAGAGGTTAGGGTTAGTGTTAGGGTTAGGGTTAGGTTTAGGTTTAGGGTTACGTTTAGGCTATGGGTTAGGGTTAGGGTTAGGGTTATGTTAGGGAAAGGGTAAGTGTTAGGGTACGTGTTAGGGTTAGAGTTAGGGTTAGGGTAAGGATTAGGATTAGGGTTAGGGTTAGGGTAAGGGTTAGGGTTAGGCTTAGGGGTAACATTAAGGTTAGGTTTAGGGTTAGGGTTAGGGTTAGGGTTAGGTTTAGCGTTAGGGTTAGGGTAAGGTTTAGGGTTAGGGTTAGGGTTAGGGTAAGGGTTAGGTTTAGGGTTAGGGTTAGCTTTAAGTTTAGGGTTAGGGTTAGGGTAATGGTAAGTGTTAGGGTTAGGGTTAGGGTTAGGGTTTGGGGTTAGGGATAGGGTTAGGGTTAGGTTTAGGGTTAGGGTTAGGGTAAGGGTAAGGTTTAGGGTTAGGGTTAATGTTAGGATTAGGTTTAGGGCAAGAGAAAGTGTTAAGGTTAGGGTTAGTGTTAGGGTTAGGGTTAAGGTTATGGTTAGGGTTAGGGTAAGGGTAAGGGTTAGGTTTAGGGTTAGGGTTACGTGTTAGGGTTAGGGTTAGGGTTAGGGTAAGGGTAAGGTTTAGGATTTGGGTTTTGATTAAGGGTTAGGGTTAGGTTTAGGGTTAAGATCAAGGTAATGGTTAGGGTTAGGATTAGGGTTATGTTTAGGGTAAGGGTAATGGTAAGGTTGAGTGTTAGCGTTAGGGTTAAGGTTAAGTTTAGGGTTTGGGTTAGGGTTAGGGTTGGGGTTAGGGTTAGGGTTAGGGGTTAGGGTTAGGTTTAGTGTTAGGGATAGGTTAAGGTTCGGGTTAGGGTCATGGTTAGGGTTAGGGTATGGGTAAGTCTTAGGGTTAGGGTTAGGGTTAAGGTTAGGTTAAGGGTAAGGGTTAGGGTTAGGGTTACGGTTAGGGTAAGGGCTAGGGTTAAGTTTAGGGTAAGTGTAAGTGTTAGGGTTAGGGTTAGGGTTAGGGATATGGTTAGGTTAAGGTTAAGGGTTAGGGTTAGTGTTACGTTTAGTGTTAGGTTAAGGTTAAGTTTAGGGTTTCGGTTAGGGTAAGGGTTAGGGTTATGGTTAGAGTTAGGGTTAGGGGTTAGGATTAAGGTTAGGGTTAAGGTAAGGGTAAGGGTAAGGGTCAGGGTTAGGGTTAGGCTTAGGGTTTGGTTAGGTTTGGTTTAGGATTGGGTTAGGGTTAAGGTTAGGGTTAGGGAAAGGGTAAGGCTTAGGGTTAGGGTTAGGGTTACCATTAAGGTTAGGGTTAGGGTTAGGGTAAGGATAAGGGTTTGGGTTAGGGTTAGGTTAAGGGTTAGGATTAGGGTTAGGGTTAGGGTTAGGGTTAGGGTCAGGGTTAGGGTAAGTGTAAGGGTTAGGGTGAGGGTTAGGGTTAGGTTTAGGGTTAGAGTTAGGGTTAGGGTTAAGGTTAGGGTTAGGGTTAGGGTTAGGGTTAGGTTTAGGGTTAAGTTTAGGGTTAGGGTAAGGGTAAGTGTTAGGGTTAGGGTTCTGGGTAGGGTTAGGGGTTAGGGTTAGGGTTAATGTTAGGGTTAGGGTTAGGGTTAAGAAAGGGTAAGGGTTAGGTAAGTGTTAGGGTTAGGGTTAGGGTTAGGGTTAGCGTTAATGTTAGGGTTAGGGTTAGGGTTAGGGTTAAGGAAAGGGTAAGGGTTAGGGTAAGGTTTAGGGTTAGGGTTAGGGTTAGGGCAAGGATTAGGGTTAGGGTTAGGGTTAGGGTAAGGTTTAGGGTTAGGGTTACGGGTAGGGTTAACATTAAGGTTAGGTTTTGGGTTAGGGTAAGGGTAAGGGTTAGGGTTAGAGTTAGGCTTAGGGAAGCATTAGGGTTAGGGTTAGGGTTAGGGTTAGCAATAAAGTTAGGGTTAGTGGTAGGGAAGTGTAAGGGTTAGGGTTAGGGTTAGGGTTAGGGTAAGGGTTAGGGTTAGGGTAAGTGTTAGCATTAAGATTATGGTTAGGGTTAGGGTAAGGGTAAAGGTTAGGGTTAGGGTTAGGGTAAGGTTAGGGGTGAGGATTAAGGTTAGGGTTAGGGTTAAGTTAAGGTTAAGCGTAAGGGTTAGGGTTAGGTTAGGGTTAGGGTAAGGGTTAGGGTTAGGGTAAGTGTTAGCATTAAGATTATGGTTAGGGTTAGGGTTAGGGTAAGGGTAAAGGTTAGGGTTAGGGTTAGGGTAAGGTTTAGGGTTAGGATTAAGGTTAGGGTTAGCGACAGGGTAAGGGTTACGGTTAGGGTTAGGGTTAGGGTTGTCATTAAGGTTAGGGTTAGGGTTAGTGTAGGGGTAAGGGATTGGTTAGGGTTAGGGTTAGGGTTAGGGTAAGTGTAAGGGTTAGGGTTAGGGTTAGGGTTACGTTTAGTGTTAGGTTTAGGGTTAAGTTTAGGGTTTCGGTTAGGGTAAGGGTTAGGGTTATGGTTAGAGTTAGGGGTTAGGGGTTAGGATTAGGGTTAGGGGTTAAGGTAAGGGTAAGGGTAAGGGTCAGGGTTAGGGTTAGGCTTAGGGTTAGGGTAGGTTTGGGGTAAGGGTAAGTTTTAGGGTTAGGGTTAGGGTTATGTTTAGGGTAAGGTAAGTGTTAGGGTTAGGGTTTGGGTTAGGTTTGGTTTAGGATTGGGTTAGGGTTAAGGTTAGGATTAGGGAAAGGGTAAGGATTACGGTTAGGTTTAGGATTAGGGTTAGGGTTAGGGAAAGGGGTAAGGGTTAGGGTTAGGGTTAGGGTTAGGGTTACCATTAAGGTTAGGGTTAGGGTTAGGGTAAGGATAAGGGTTTGGGTTAGGGTTAGGTTTAGGGTAAGGGTAAGGGTTAGCGTTAGGGTTAGGGTTAGGGTAACGGTAAGTATTAGGGTTAGGGTTAGGGTTAGGGTAAGGGTAAGGGTTAGGGTTAGGGTTTGGGTTAGGTTTGGTTTAGGATTGGGTTAGGGTTAAGGTTAGGATTAGGGAAAGGGTAAGGATTACGGTTAGGTTTAGGATTAGGGTTAGGGTTAGGGAAAGGGTAAGGGTTAGGGTTAGGGTTAGGGTTACCATTAAGGTTAGGGTTAGGGTTAGGGTAAGGATAAGGGTTTGGGTTAGGGTTAGGTTTAGGGTAAGGGTAAGGGTTAGCGTTAGGGTTAGGGTTAGGGTAACGGTAAGGATTAGGGTTAGGGTTAGGGTTAGGGTAAGGGTAAGGGTTAGGGTTAGGGTTTGGGTTAGGTTTGGTTTAGGATTGGGTTAGGGTTAAGGTTAGGATTAGGGAAAGGGTAAGAATTACGGTTAGGTTTAGGATTAGGGTTAGGGTTAGGGAAAGGGTAAGGGTTAGGGTTAGGTTAGGGTTAGGGTTACCATTAAGGTTAGGGTTAGGGTTAGGGTAAGGATAAGGGTTTGGGTTAGGGTTAGGTTTAGGGTAAGAGTAAGGGTTAGCGTTAGGGTTAGGGTTAGGGTAACGGTAAGGATTAGGTTAGGGTTAGGGTTAGGGTAAGGGTAAGGGTTAGGGTTAGGTTTAGGGTTAGTAGGTAGGGTTAGTGTTAGGTGAGGGTTACGTTTAGGTTAGGCTTAGTGTAAGTGTAAGGTTTAGGGTGAGGGTTAGGTTTAGTTTTAGGGTTAGGGTAAGGGTAAGGGTTAGGGTTAGGGTTAGAGTTAGGGTTAGGGTTAAGATTAGGGTTAGGTTAGGGTTAGGGTTAAGTTTAGGGTTAGGGTAAGGTTAAGTGTTAGGGTTAGGGTTAGGGTTAGGGTTAGGTGTTAGGGTTAGGGTTAATGTTAGGGTTAGGGTTAGGGTTAGGGTTAATGTTAGGGTTAGGTTTAGATTAGGGTTAGGGTTAGGGTTAAGGAAAGGGTAAGGGTTAGGGTAAGGTTAGGGTTAGGGTTAGGGCAAGGATTAGGGTTAGGTTTAGGGTTAGGGTAAGGTTTAGGGTTAGGTTTAGGGTTAGGGGTTAGGGTTAAGATTAGATTTAGGGTTAAGGTAAGGGTAAGGGTTAGGGTTAGGGTTAGGGTTAGGGTTATTAGTTTAAGGTTTAGGGTTAGGGTTAGGTTTAGGTTTAGGGTTGCGGTAATGGTAAGGGTTAGGGTTAGGGTTAGGGATATGTTTAGGGTTAGGGTTTGGGTTAGGGTTAGGATAAGGGTAAGGTTTAGGGTTAAGTTAGGGTTAGGAAAGGGTGAGAGTTAGGGTTAGGGTTAGTATTAGGGTTAGGGTTAGGGAAGGGGTAACTGGTTAGGTTTAGGTTACAGTTAGGGTTAGCATCAAGGTTAGGGTTAGGGTTAGGGTAAGGGTAAGGCTTCGGGTTAGGGTTAGGGTAAGGGTAAGGTTAGGGTTAGGGTTAGCGTAGGGTTTAGGGTTAGGGTTAGGGTAAGGGTAAGGGTAAGGGTTAGTGTTAGGGTTAGGGTTAAGGTTAGGGTTAGGGTTAGGGTTAGGGTAAGGGTAAGGGTTAGGATTAGGATTGGGGTTAGGGGTAAGGGTTAGGATTTGGGTTAGGGTTAGGGTTAGGGTAAGGGTAATGGTTTGGGTTAGTGTTAGGGTTAGGGGTTAGGGTTAGGGTAAGGGTAAGGGTTAGGGTGAGGGTTAGGGTTTGGTTTAGGGTTAGGGTTAGGATAAGGCTAAGGGTTATTGTTAGGGTTATATTTAGGGTTAGGTTTAAGGTTAGGGTTACGGTTAGGGTTAGGGTTAGGTTTAGGGTTAAGTTTAGGGTTAGGGTAAGGGTAAGTGTTAGGGTTAGGGTTAGGGTTAGGGTTAGGGGTTAGGGTTAGGGTTGATGTTAGGGTTAGGTTTATGGTTAGGGTTAAGGAAAGGGTAAGGTTTAGGGTAAGGTTTAGGTTAGTGTTAGGGCAAGGATTAGGGTTAATGTTAGGGTTAGGGTTAGGGTTAGGGTTAAGGAAAGGGTAAGGGTAGGGTAAGGTTAGGGTTAGGGTTAGGGCAAGGATTAGGGTTATGGTTAGGGTTAGGGTAAGGTTTAGGGTTAGGTTTAGGGGTAGGGTTAACATTAAGGTTAAGTTTTGGTTTAGGTAAGGGTAAGGGTTAGGGTTAGAGTTAGGGTTAGGGCAAGCATTCGGGTTAGGGTTAGGGTTAGGATAAGGATTAGGGTGAGGGTTAGCAATAAGTTTAGGGTTAGGGTTATTGTAAGTGTAAGGGTTAGGGTTAGGGGTTATTGTTAAAATTAGGGTTAGGTTTAAGGTAAGGGTAACGGTTAGGTTTAGGTTTAGGGTTAGGGTAAGGTAAGGATTAGGGTTAGGGTTGGGGTTAGGTTTAGGGTTAGGGTAAGGGTAAGGGTTAGGGTTAGGTTATGGATATGTTTAGGGTTATGGTTAGGGTTAGAGTTAGGGTTAGGGCAAGGGTTAGGGTTAGGGTAAGGGTTAGTTTTAGGGTTAGGGTTAGGGTTAGCTTAGGGTTAGGGTTAGGGTTAGGGTTAGGGTAGGGTAAGGGTTAGGGTTAGGTTCAGGGTAAGGTTAGCGTAAGGGTAAGTGTTAGGGTTAGGTTTAGGTTAGGGTTAGGGTGAAGGTTAGGGTTAGGGTTAGCTTAGGGTAAGGGTAATTGTTAGTGTTAAGGTTAGGTTTAGGGTTAGGGTTAGGATTAGGGATAGGGTAAGGGTAAGGGTTAGGGTTGGGGTTAGGGTAAGGGTTAGGGTTAGGGTTAGGGTTAGGGTTAGTGTTTAGGGTAAGTGTTAGGGTAGGGTTAGGGGTAGGGTTAACATTAAATTTGGTTTGGGGTTAGGGTAAGGGTAAGTGTTAGGGTTAGGGTTTGGGTTAGGTTTAGGATAAGGGTAAGGGTTAGGGTTAGGGTTAGGGTTAGGGTAAGGGTTAGGGTTAGGGTTAGGTTTAGGGTTACGGTTAGGGTAAGGGTAAGGGTTAGAGTTAGGGTAAGGGTTAGGTTTAGGATTAGGCTAGGGTAAAGGTTAGGGTTAGGGTTAGGGTAGGTTTAGGGTTAGGGTTAGGTTTAGGGTACATTTATGTGTTAGGGTTACTGTTAGGATTAGCCTTAGAGTAAGGGTAAGTGTAAGCGTTAGGGTTAGGTTTAAGGTAAGGTTAAGGGTTAGGATTAGGGTTAGGGTTAGGGTAGGGTAAGGGTTAGGGTTATGTTCAGGGTAAGGGTTAGCAGTAGGGTAAGGGTAAGGGTTAGGGATAGGGTTAGAGTTAGGGTAAGGGTAAGGGGTAGGGTTAGGGTTAGGCTTAGGTTTAGGGTGAAGGTTAGGGGTAGGGTTAGGGTTAGGGTAAGGGTAAGTGTTAGGGTTAGGGTTAGGGTTAGGTTTAGGGTTAGGGTAACACTAAGGGTTAGGGTAAGGGTTAGGGTTAGGGTTAGGGTTAGGGTTAGTGTTAGGGTTATGGTAAGTGTAATGGTTAGGGTTAGGGTTAGGGTAAGGGTTAGGGTTAGATTAAGGGTTAGGTTTTGTAGGAGGGTTAGGGTTAGGTTTTGGGTTAGGGTTAGGGTAATGGTAAGGGTTAGGTTTAGGTTTAGGGTTGGGGTTAAATTTAGGGTTAGGGTTAGGCTAAGGGTAAGTGTTAGTGTTAGGGTTATGGTTTGGGTAAGGGTTAGGGTTAGGGTTATTGTTAGGGTTAGAGTGAGGGTGAGGGTTAGGGTTAGGGTTAGGGTTAGGTTTAGGGTTAGGGTTAGGGTTTGGGTAAGTGTAAGTGTTACGGTTAGGTTTAGGGTTAGGGTTAGTGTTCGGATAAGGGAAAGGGTTAGGGTTAGGGTTAGCGTTAGGGGTTCGGGTTCGGGTTAGGGTTAGGGTTAGGAGTTAGGGTTATTGTTAGGGATAGGGTAAGGTTTGGTTTAGGGTCAGGGTTAGGTTTAGGGTAAGGGTAAGTCTTAGGGTTAGGGTTAGGGTTAGGTTTAGGGTAAGAGTAAGTGTTAGGGTTAGGGTTAGGTTTATGGTTATGGTTAGGTTAAGGTTAAGGTTTAGGGTTAGGGTTAGGTTAGTGTTAGGTTTAGGGTTAGGGTTATGGTTAGTGTTTGGTTTAGGGTTAAGTTTAGAGTTACGGTTAAGGTAAGGGTTAGGGTTATGTTTAGAGTTAGGGGTTAGGGTTAGGGAAAGCGTAAGGTTTATGGTTAGGGTTATGGTGAGGGGTTAGGGTTAGGGTTAGGGTTAAGGTAAGGGTAAGAGTTAGGTTTAAGGTTAGGGTTAGTTTAGGTTTAGGGTAAGGGTAAGGTTTAGGGTTAGAGTAAGGGTTAAGGTTAGGTTTAGGGTAAGGGTAAGTGTTAGGATAAGGGTTTGGGTTAGGTTTGGTGTAGGATTGGGTTAGGGTTAAGGTTAGGTTTAGGGAAAGGGTAAGGGTTAGGGTTAGGGTCAGGATTAGGGTTAGGGTTAGGGAAAGGGTAAGGGTTAGGGTTAGGGTTAGGGTTAGAATTAAGGTTAGGGTTAGGGTTAGGGTTAGGGTTAGGTTTGGGGTAAGGGTAATGTTTAGGTTTGGGTTAGGTTTAGGGTTAGGGTTAGGGTAAGGGTTAGGGTTAGGGTTAGGGTTGGGATTAGGGTTAGGGTAAGGGTAAGGGTTAGGGTTAGGGTTAGGTTAAGGGTTAGGATTACGGTTAGGGTTAGGGTTAGGGTTAGGTTTAGGGTTAGGGTCAGGGTTAGGGTAAGTGTAAGTGTTAGGGTGAGGGTTAGGGTTAGGTTTAGGGTTAGAGTTAGGGTTAGAGTTAGGGTTAGGGTTAAGGTTAGGGTTAGGGTTAGGGTTAATGTTAGGGTTAGGGTTAGGTTTAGGGTTAAGGAAAGGGTAAGGGTTAGGTAAGTGTTAGGTTAGGGTTAGGGTTAGGGTTAGCGTTAATGTTAGAGTTAAGGGTTAGGGTTAGGGTTAAGGAAAGGGTAAGGGTTAGGGTAAGGTTTAGGGTTAGGGTTAGGGTTAGGGCAAGGATTAAGGTTAGGGTTAGGGTTAGGGTAAGGTTTAGGGTTAGGGTAACGGGTAGGTTAACATTAAGGATAGGTGTTGGGTTAGGGTTAGGGTTAGGGTTAGGGTTAGGTTTAGGGTAAGGGGTTAGGTTAGGGATAGGGTTAGGTTTAGGTTTACGGTTAGGGTAAGGGTTAGGGTTAGTGTAATGGTTAGGGTTAGGGTTAGAGTGAGGGTTAGGGTTAGGGTTAGGGTTAGGGTAAGGATTAGGTTTAGGGTTTGGGTTATGGTAAGGGTTAGGGTTAGGTTTAGGGTTAGAATTAAGGTTAGGGTTAGGGTTAGGGTTAGCATTAAGGTTAGGGTTAGTGTTAGGGTAATGGTTAGGGTTAGGGTTAGGGTTAGGTTAGGGTAAGTTTAGGGTTAGGGTTAGGGTTAGGGGTTAGGGTTAGGGTTAGGGTTAGTTTAGGTTTACGGTTAGGGTAAGGGTAAGGGTTAGTGTTAGTGTAATGGTTAGGGTTAGGTTTAGAGTGAGGGTTAGGGTTAGGTTTAGGGTAAGGATTAGGTTTAGGGTTATGGTTAGGGTAAGGGTTAGGGTTAGGGTTAGGGTTAGCATTAAGGTTAGGGTTAGTGTTAGGGTAAGGGTTAGGGTTAGGGTTAGGGTTAGGGTAAGGTTTAGGGTTAGGGTTAGGGTTAGGGGTTAGGGTTAGGGTTAGGGTTAGGTTTAGGTTTACGGTTAGGGTAAGGGTAAGGGTTAGTGTAATCGTTAGGGTTAGGGTTAGAGTGAGGGTTAGGGTTAGGGTTAGGGTTAGGGTAAGGATTAGGTTTAGGGTTTGGGTTAAGGTAAGGGTTAGGGTTAGGGTTAGGGGTAGAATTAAGGTTAGGGTTCGGGTTAGGGTAAGGGTAAAGGTTAGGGTTAGGGTTATGGTTAGGGTTAGGGGTTAGAGTTAGAGTTATTGTTAGGTTTAGTTTTACGGTAAGGGTAAGGTTTAGGATTAGGGTTAGGTTTAGGGTTAGGGTTAGAGGTTAGGGTTAGTGTTAGGGTTAGGTTTAGGTTTAGGGTTACGTTTAGGCTATGGGTTAGGTTTAGGGTTAGGGTTAGTGTTAGGGAAAGGGTAAGTGTTAGGGTACGTGTTAGGGTTAGGGTTAGGGTTAGGGTAAGGGTTAGGGTTAGGATTTGGGTAGGGTAAGGGTTAGGGTTAGGGTTAGGGTTAGGTTTAGGGTTAGGGTTAGGGTAAGGGTAAGGTTTAGGGTTAGGGTTAATGTTAGGATTAGGTTTAGGGCAAGAGAAAGTGTTAAGGTTAGGGTTGGTGTTCGGGTTAGGGTTAAGGTTAGGGTTAGGGTTAGGGTAAGGGTAAGGGTTAGGTTTAGGGTTAGGGTTACGCGTTAGGGTTAGGGTTAGGGTTAGGGTAAGGGTGAGGTTAGGGTTTGGGTTTTGATTAAGGGTTAGGGTTACGTTTAGGGTTAAGATCAAGGTAATGGTTAGGGTTAGGGTTAGGGTTATGTTTAGGGTAAGGGTAATGGTAAGGTTAGGGTTAGGGTTAGGATTAGGGTAAGGGTAAGGGAAAGGGTTAGGGTTAGGTTAGGGCTAGGGTAAAATAAGGGTTAGCGTTAGGGTTAAGGTTAAGTTTAGGGTTAGGGTTAGGGTTAGGGTTGGGGTTAGGGTTAGGGTTAGGGGTTAGGGTTAGTTTAGTGTTAGGGATAGGTCAAGGTTCGGGTTAGGGTCAGGGTTAGGTTTAGGTAAGGGTAAGTCTTAGGGTTAGGGTTAGGGTTAGGGTAAGGGTTAGAGTAAGGGTTCGGGTTTGTAAGAGGGTTAGGGTTAGGTTTTGGGTTAGGGTTAGGGTAAAGGTAAGGTTAGGTTTACGTTTAGGGTTGGGGTTAAGTTTAGGGTTAGGGTAAGGGTAATGGTTAGTGTTAGGGTTAGAGTTAGGGTAAGGGTTAGGGTTTGGCTTAGGGTGAGGGTGAGTGTTAGGGTTAGGGTTAGGGTTTAGGGTTAGGATTAGGGTTAGGGTTTGGGTAAGGGTAAGTGTTACGGTTAGGTTTAGGGTTAGGGATAGGTTTAGGATAAGGGTAAGGGTTAGGGTTAGGGTTAGGGTTAGGGGTTAGGGTTATGGTTAGGGTTAGGGGTTAGGGTTAGGTTTAGTGTTAGGGATAGGTTAAGGTTCGGGTTAGGGTCATGGTTAGGGTTAGGGTAAGGGTAAGTCTTAGGTTAGGGTTAGGGTTAAGGTTAGGTTAAGGGTAAGGGTTAGGGTTAGGGTTACGGTTAGGGTAAGGGCTAGGGTTAGGTTTAGGGTAAGGGTAAGTGTTAGGGTTAGGGTAATGGTTAATGTTAAGGGTTAGGGTTAGGGTACGTTTAGTGTTAGGTTTAGGGTTAAGTTTAGGGTTTCGGTTAGGGTAAGGGTTAGGGTTATGGTTAGAGTTAGGGGTTAGGGGTTAGGATTAGGGTTAGGGTTAAGGTAAGGGTAAGGGTAAAGGTCAGGGTTAGGGTTAGGCTTAGGTTTAGGGTTAGGTTTGGGGTAAGGGTAAATTTTAGGGTTAGGGTTAGGGTTATGTTTAGGGTAAGGGTAAGTGTTAGGGTTAGGGTTTGGGTTAGGTTTGGTTTAGGATTGGGTTAGGGTTAAGGTTAGGATTAGGGAAAGGGTAAGGATTACGGTTAGGTTTAGGATTAGGGTTAGGGTTAGGGAAAGGGTAAGGGTTAGGGTTAGGGTTAGGGTTAGGGTTACCATTAAGGTTAGGGTTAGGGTTAGGGTAAGGATAAGGGTAAGGGTTAGGATTAGGGTTAGGGTAAGGGTAAGGTTAGGGTTAGGGTTAGGGTAACGGTAAGGATTAGGGTTAGGGTTAGGGTTAGGGTAAGGGTAAGGGTTAGGGTTAGGGTTAGGTTTAGGGTTAGTAGGTAGGTTAGTGTTAGGGTGAGGGTTAGGTTTAGGGTTAGGCTTAGTGTAAGTGTAAGGTTTAGGGTGAGGGTTAGGTTTAGTTTTAGGGTTAGGGTAAGGGTAAGGGTAAGGGTTAGGGTTAGAGTTAGGGTTAGGGTTAAGGTTAGGGTTAGGGTTAGGGTTAGGGTTAAGTTTAGGGTTAGGGTAAGGTTAAGTGTTAGGGTTAGATTTAGGATTAGGGTTAGGGGTTAGGGTTAGGGTTAATGTTAGGGTTAGGGTTAGGGTTAGGTTTAGAGTTAGGGTTAAGGAAAGGGTAAGGGTTAGGGTAAGGTTAGGGTTAGGGTTAGGGCAAGGATTGCCGGTAAGGGTAAGGGTTAGGGTTAGGGTTAGGGATATGTTTAGGGTTAGGGTTAGGGTAAGGGTAAGGTTTAGGGTTAAGGTTAGGGTTAGGGAAAGGGTGAGAGTTAGGGTTAGGGTTAGTATTAGGGTTAGGGTTAGGGAAAGGGTAAGGGTTAGGATTAGGGTTACAGTTATGGTTAGCATCAAGGTTAGGGTTAAGGGTGAGGGTAAGGGTAAGGCTTCGGGTTAGGGTTAGGGTAAGGGTAAGGGTTAGGGTAGGGTTAGCGTTAGGTTTAGGGTTAGGGTTAGGGTAAGGGTAAGGGTAAGGGTTAGTGTTAGGGTTAGGCTTAAGTTTAGGGTTAGGGTTAGAGTAATGGTAAGGGTTAGGATTAGGGTTAGGGTTACGGTAGGTTTACGGTTAGGGTAAGGGTTAGGGTTAGTGTAATGGTTAGGGTTAGGGTTAGAGTGAGGGTTAGGGTTAGGGTTAGGGTTACGGTAAGGATTAGGTTTAGGGTTTGGGTTATGGTAAGGGTTAGGGTTAGGTTTAGGGTTAGAATTAAGGTTAGGGTTAGGGTTAGGGTTAGCATTAAGGTTTGGGTTAGTGTTAGGGTAAGGGTTAGGGTTAGGGTTAGGGTTAGGGTAAGGTTTAGGGTTAGGGTTAGGGTTAGGGGTTAGGGTTAGGGTTAGGGTTAGGTTTAGGTTTACGGTTAGGGTAAGGGTAAGGGTTAGTGTTAGTGTAATGGTTAGGGTTAGGTTTAGAGTGAGGGTTAGGGTTAGGTTTAGGGTAAGGATTAGGTTTAGGGTTAGGGTTAGGGTAATGGTTAGGGTTAGGGTTAGGGTTAGCATTAAGGTTAGGGTTAGTGTTAGGGTAAGGGTTAGGGTTAGGGTTAGGGTTAGGGTAAGGTTTAGGGTTAGGTTTAGGGTTAGGGGTTAGGGTTAGTGTTAGGGTTAGGTTTAGGTTTACGGTTAGGGTAAGGGTAAGGGTTAGTGTTAGTGTAATGGTTAGGGTTAGGGTTAGAGTGAGGGTTAGGGTTAGGGTTAGGGTTAGGGTAAGGATTAGGTTTAGGGTTTGGGTTAAGGTAAGGGTTAGGGTTAGGGTTAGGGTTAGAATTAAGGTTAGGGTTCGGGTTAGGGTAAGGGTAAAGGTTAGGGTTAGGGTTATGGTTAGGGTTAGGGATTAGAGTTAGAGTTATTGTTAGGTTTAGTTTTACGGTAAGGGTAAGGTTTAGGATTAGGGTTAGGTTTAGGGGTTAGGGTTAGAGGTTAGGGTTAGTGTTAGGGTTAGGTTTAGGTTTAGGGTTACGTTTAGGCTATGGGTTAGGGTTAGGGTTAGGTTAGTGTTAGGGAAAGGGTAAGTGTTAGGATACGTGTTAGGGTTAGAGTTAGGGTTAGGGTAAGGATTAGGATTAGGTTTAGGGTTAGGGTAAGGGTTAGGGTTAGGCTTAGGGGTAACATTAGGTTAGGTTTAGGGTTAGGGTTAGGGTTAGGGTTAGTTTTAGGGTTAGGGTTAGGGTAAGGTTTAGGGTTAGGGTTAGGGTAAGGGTAAGTGTTAGGGTTAGGGTTAGGATTAGGGTTAGGTTTAGGGTTAAGGTTAGGGTTAGGTTAAGGGTTAGGGTTAGGTTTAGGGTTAGGGTAAGGGTTAGGGTTAGGGTTTGGGTAGGGTAAGGTTAGGGTTAGGGTTAGGGTTAGGTTTAGGGTTAGGGTTAGGGTAAGGGTAAGGTTTAGGGTTAGGGTTAATGTTAGGATTAGGTTTAGGGCAAGAGAAAGTGTTAAGGTTAGGGTTAGTGTTCGGGTTAGGGTTAAGGTTAGGGTTAGGGTTAGGGTAAGGGTAAGGGTTAGGTTTAGGGTTAGGGTTACGCGTTAGGGTTAGGGTTAGGGTTAGGCTAAGGGTAAGGTTTAGGGTTTGGGTTTTGATTAAGGGTTAGGGTTACGTTTAGGGTTAAGATCAAGGTAATGGTTAGGGTTAGGGTTAGGGTTATGTTTAGGGTAAGGGTAATGGTAAGGTTGAGGGTTAGGGTTAGTATTAGGGTTAGGGTAAGGAAAGGTTAGGGTTAGGGTTAGGGCTAGGGTAAAATAAGGGTTAGCGTTAGGGTTAAGGTTAAGTTTAGGGTTAGGGTTAGGGTTAGGGTTGGGGTTAGGGTTAGGGTTAGGGGTTAGGGTTAGGTTTCGTGTTAGGGATAAGTTAAGGTTCGCGTTAGGGTCAGGGTTAGGTTTAGGGTAAGGGTAAGTCTTAGGGTTAGGGTTAGGGTTAGGGTTAGAGTAAGGGTTCGGGTTTGTAAGAGGGTTAGGGTTAGGTTTTGGGTAGGGTTAGGGTAAAGGTAAGGGTTAGGTTTAGGTTTAGGGTTGGGGTTAAGTTTAGGGTTAGGGTAAGGGTAATGGTTAGTGTTAGGGTTAGAGTTAGGGTAAGGGTTAGGGTTTGGCTTAGGGTGAGGGTGAGTGTTAGGGTTAGGGTTAGGGTTTAGGGTTAGGATTAGGGTTAGGATTTGGGTAAGGGTAAGTGTTACGGTTAGGTTTAGGGTTAGGGATAGGTTTAGGATAAGGGTAAGGGTTAGGGTTAGGGTTAGGGTTAGGGATTAGGGTTACGTTTAGGGTTAGGGGTTAGGGTTAGGTTTAGTGTTAGGGATAAGTTAAGGTTCTGGTTAGGGTCATGGTTAGGGTTAGGGTAAGGGTAAGTCTTAGGTTAGGGTTAGGGTTAAGGTTAGGTTAAGGGTAAGGGTTAGGGTTAGGGTTACGGTTAGGGTAAGGGCTAGGGTTAGGTTTAGGGTAAGGGTAAGTGTTAGGTTAGGGTTAGGGTTAGGGTTATGGTTAAGGTTAAGGGTTAGGGTTAGGGTTACGTTTAGTGTTAGGTTTAGGGTTAAGTTTAGGGTTTCGTTTAGGGTAAGGGTTAGGGTTATGGTTAGAGTTAGGGGTTAGGGGTTAGGATTAGGGTTAGGGTTAAGGTAAGGGTAAGGGTAAGGGTCAGGTTTAGGGTTAGGCTTAGGGTTAGGGTTAGGTTTGGGGTAAAGGTAAGTTTTAGGGTTAGGGTTAGGGTTATGTTTAGGGTAAGGGTAAGTGTTAGGGTTAGGGTTTGGGTTAGGTTTGGTTTAGGATTTGGTTAGGGTTAAGGTTAGGATTAGGGAAAGGGTAAGGATTACGGTTAGGTTTAGGATTAGGGTTAGGGTTAGGGAAAGGGTAAGGGTTAGGGTTAGGGTTAGGTTTAGGGTTACCATTAAGGTTAGGGTTAGGGTTAGGGTAAGGATAAGGGTTTGGGTAGGATTAGGGTTAGGGTAAGAGTAAGGGTTAGCGTTAGGGTTAGGGTTAGGGTAACGGTAAGGATTAGGGTTAGGGTTAGGGTTAGGGTAAGGGTTAGGGTTAGGGTTAGGGTTAGGTTAGTAGGTAGGGTTAGTGTTAGGGTGAGGGTTAGTTTTAGGGTTAGGCTTAGTGTAAGTGTAAGGTTTAGGGTGAGGGTTAGGTTTAGTTTTAGGGTTAGGGTAAGGGTAAGGGTTAGGGTTAGGGTTAGAGTTAGGGTTAGGGTTAAGGTTAGGGTTAGGGTTAGGGTTAGGGTTAAGTTTAGGGTTAGGGTAAGGTTTAGGGTTAGTTTTAGGGTTAGGGTTAGGGGTTAGGGTTAGGGTTAATGTTAGGGTTAGGGTTAGGGTTAGGGTTAATGTTAGGGTTAGGGTTAGGGTTAGGGTTAGGTTTAGGGTTAAGGAAAGGGTAAGGGTTAGGGTAAGGTTAGGGTTAGGGTTAGGGCAAGGATTGTGGTAAGGGTAAGGTTTAGGGTTAGGGTTAGGGATATGTTTAGGGTTAGGGTTAGGTAAGGGTAAGGTTTAGGGTTAAGGTTAGGGTTAGGGAAAGGGTGAGAGTTAGGGTTAGGGTTAGTATTAGGGTTAGGGTTAGGAAAGGGTAAGGGTTAGGTTTAGGGTTACAGTTAGGGTTAGCATCAAGGTTAGGGTTAGGGTTAGGGTAAGGGTAAGGCTTCGGGTTAGGGTTAGGGTAAGGGTAAGGGTTAGGGTTAGGGTAGCGTTAGGTTTAGGGTTAGGGTTAGGGTAAGTGTAAGGGTAAGGGTAGTGTTAGGGTTAGGGTTAAGGTTAGGTTAGGGTTAGGGTAAGGGTAAGGGTTAGGTTTAGGGTTAGGGGTAAGGGTTAGGGTTTGGGTTAGGGTTAGGGTTAGGGTAAGGGTAATGGTTTGGGTTAGTGTTAGGGTTAGGGGTTAGGGTTAGGGTAAGGGTAAGGGTTAGGGTGAGGGTTAGGGTTTGGTTTAGGATTAGGGTTAGGATAAGGCTAAGGGTTATTGTTAGGTTATATTTAGGGTTAGGTTTAAGGTTAGGGTTACGGTTAGGGTTAGGGTTAGGTTTAGGGTTAAGTTTAGGGTTAGGGTAAGGGTAAGTGTTAGGGTTAGGGTTAGGGTTAGGGTTAGGGTTAGGGTTAGGGTTGATGTTAGGGTTAGGTTTATGGTTAGGTTAAGGAAAGGGTAAGGGTTAGGGTAAGGTTTAGGGTTAGGGTTAGGGCAAGGATTAGGGTTAATATTAGGGTTAGGGTTAGGGTTAGGGTTAAGGAAAGGGTAAGGGGTAGGGTAAGGTTAGGGTTAGGGTTAGGGCAAGGATTAGGGTTATGGTTAGGTTAGGGTAAGGTTTAGGTTAGGTTTAGGGGTAGGGTTAACATTAAGGTTAAGTTTTGGTTTAGGTAAGGGTAAGGGTAAGGTTTAGGGTTAGAGTTAGGGTTAGGGCAAGCATTCGGTTAGGGTAGGGTTAGGATAAGGATTAGGGTGAGGGTTAGCAATAAGTTTAGGGTTAGGGTTATTGTAAGTGTAAGGGTTAGGGTTAGGGGTTATTGTTAAATTAGGGTTAGGGTTAAGGTAAGGGTAAGGGTTAGGTTTAGGTTTAGGGTTAGGGTAAGGGTAAGGATTAGGGTTAGGGTTGGGGTTAAGTTTAGGTTAGGGTAAGGGTAAGGGTTAGGGTTAGTGTTATGGATATGTTTAGGGTTATGGTTATGGTTAGGGTTAGGGTTAGGGCAAGGGTTAGGTTTAGGGTAAGGGTTAGGTTTAGGGTTAGGGTTAGGGTTAGCTTATGGTTAGGGTTAGGGTTAGGGTTAGGGTTAGGGTAGGGTAAGGGTTAGGTTAGGTTCAGGGTAAGGTTTAGCATAAGGTAAGTGTTAGGGTTAGGTTTAGTGTTAGGGTTAGGGTGAAGGTTAGGGTTAGGGTTAGGGTTAGGGTAAGGGTAATTGTTAGTGTTAAGGTTAGGGTTAGGGTTAGGGTTAGGATTAGGGATAGGGTAAGGGTAAGGGTTAGGGTTGGGGTTAGGGTAAGGGTTAGGAGTTCAGGGTTAGGGTTAGTGGTTAGGGTAAGTGTTAGGGTTAGGTTAGGGGTAGGTTAACATTAAGTTTGGTTTTGGGTTAGGGTAAGGTAAGTTTTAGGGTTAGGGTTTGGGTTAGGTTTAGGATAAGGGTAAGGATTAGGGTTAGGGTAAGGGTTAGGGTTAGGGTTAGGTTTAGGGTTAGGGTAAGGGTTAGGGTTAGGCTTAGGGTAACATTAAGGTTAGGTTTAGGGTTAGGGTTAGGGTTAGGGTTAGTTTTAGGGTTAGGGTTAGGGTAAGGTTTAGGGTTAGGGTTAGGGTAAGGGTAAGTGTTAGGGTTAGGGTTAGATTAGGTTAGGTTTAGGGTTAAGGTTAGGGTTAGGTTAAGGGTTAGGGTTAGGTTTAGGGTTAGGGTAAGGGTTAGGGTTAGGGTTTGGGTAGGGTAAGGGTTAGGGTTAGGGTTAGGTTAGGTTTAGGGTTAGGGTTAGGGTAAGGGTAAGGTTTAGGGTTAGGGTTAATGTTAGGATTAGGTTTAGGGCAAGAGAAAGTGTTAAGGTTAGGGTTAGTGTTCGGGTTAGGGTTAAGGTTAGGGTTAGGGTTAGGTAAGGGTAAGGGTTAGTTTAGGGTTAGGGTTACGCGTTAGGGTTAGGGTTAGGGTTAGGCTAAGGGTAAGGTTTAGGGTTTGGGTTTTGATTAAGGGTTAGGGTTACGTTTAGGTTAAGATCAAGGTAATGGTTAGGGTTAGGGTTAGGGTTATGTTTAGGGTAAGGGTAATGGTAAGGTTGAGGGTTAGGGTTAGTATTAGGGTTAGGGTAAGGGAAAGGGTTAGGGTTAGGGTTAGGGCTAGGGTAAAATAAGGGTTAGCGTTAGGGTTAAGGTTAAGTTTAGGGTTAGGGTTAGGGTTAGGTTGGGGTTAGGGTTAGGGTTAGGGGTTAGGGTTAGGTTTCGTGTTAGGGATAAGTTAAGGTTCGCGTTAGGGTCAGGGTTAGTTTAGGGTAAGGGTAAGTCTTAGGGTTAGGTTAGGGTTAGGGTTAGAGTAAGGGTTCGGGTTTGTAAGAGGGTTAGGGTTAGGTTTTGGGTTAGGGTTAGGGTAAAGGTAAGGGTTAGGTTTAGGTTTAGGGTTGGGGTTAAGTTTAGGTTAGGGTAAGGGTAATGGTTAGTGTTAGGGTTAGAGTTAGGGTAAGGGTTAGGGTTTGGCTTAGGGTGAGGGTGAGTGTTAGGGTTAGGGTTAGGGTTTAGGGTTAGGATTAGGGTTAGGATTTGGGTAAGGGTAAGTGTTACGGTTAGGTTTAGGGTTAGGGATAGGTTTAGGATAAGGGTAAGGGTTAGGGTTAGGGTTAGGGTTAGGGATTAGGGTTACGTTTAGGTTAGGGGTTAGGGTTAGGTTTAGTGTTAGGGATAAGTTAAGGTTCTGGTTAGGGTCATGGTTAGGGTTAGGGTAAGGGTAAGTCTTAGGGTTAGGGTTAGGGTTAAGGTTAGGTTAAGGGTAAGGGTTAGGGTTAGGGTTACGGTTAGGGTAAGGGCTAGGGTTAGGTTTAGGGTAAGGGTAAGTGTTAGGTTTAGGGTTAGGGTTAGGGTTATGGTTAAGGTTAAGGGTTAGGGTTAAGGGTTACGTTTAGTGTTAGGTTTAGGGTTAAGTTTAGGGTTTCGTTTAGGGTAAGGGTTAGGGTTATGGTTAGAGTTAGGGGTTAGGGGTTAGGATTAGGGTTAGGGTTAAGGTAAGGGTAAGGGTAAGGGTCAGGTTTAGGGTTAGGCTTAGGGTTAGGGTTAGGTTTGGGGTAAAGGTAAGTTTTAGGTTAGGGTTAGGGTTATGTTTAGGGTAAGGGTAAGTGTTAGGGTTAGGGTTTGGGTTAGGTTTGGTTTAGGATTTGGTTAGGGTTAAGGTTAGGATTAGGGAAAGGGTAAGGATTACGGTTAGGTTTAGGATTAGGGTTAGGGTTAGGAAAGGGTAAGGGTTAGGGTTAGGGTTAGGTTTAGGGTTACCATTAAGGTTAGGGGGTTAGGGTTAGGGTAAGGATAAGGGTTTGGGTTAGGATTAGGGTTAGGGTAAGAGTAAGGGTTAGCGTTAGGGTTAGGGTTAGGGTAACGGTAAGGATTAGGGTTAGGGTTAGGGTTAGGGTAAGGGTTAGGGTTAGGGTTAGGGTTAGGGTTAGTAGGTAGGGTTAGTGTTAGGGTGAGGGTTAGTTTTAGGGTTAGGCTTAGTGTAAGTGTAAGGTTTAGGGTGAGGGTTAGGTTTAGTTTTAGGGTTAGGGTAAGGGTAAGGGTTAGGGTTAGGGTTAGAGTTAGGGTTAGGGTTAAGGTTAGGGTTAGGGTTAGGGTTAGGGTTAAGTTTAGGGTTAGGGTAAGGTTTAGGGTTAGTTTTAGGGTTAGGGTTAGGGGTTTGGGGTTAGGGTTATGTTAGGGTTAGGGTTAGGGTTAGGGTAATGTTAGGGTTAGGGTTAGGGGTTAGGGTTAGGTTTAGGGTTAAGGAAAGGGTAAGGGTTAGGGGTAAGGTTAGGGTTAGGGTTAGGGCAAGGATTGTGGTAAGGGTAAGGTTTAGGGTTAGGGTTAGGGATATGGTTTAGGGTTAGGGTTAGGGTAAGGGTAAGGTTTAGGGTTAAGGTTAGGGTTAGGGAAAGGGTGAGAGTTAGGTTAGGGTTAGTATTAGGGTTAGGGTTAGGGAAAGGGTAAGGGTTAGGTTTAGGGTTACAGTTAGGGTTAGCATCAAGGGTTAGGGTTAGGGTTAGGGTAAGGGTAAGGCTTCGGGGTTAGGGTTAGGGTAAGGGTAAGGGTTAGGGTTAGGGGTAGCGTTAGGTTTAGGGTTAGGGTTGGGTAAGTGTAAGGGTAAGGGTTAGTGTTAGGGGTTAGGGTTAAGGTTAGGTTTAGGGTTAGGGTAAGGGTAAGGGTTAGGTTTAGGGGTTAGGGGTAAGGGTTAGGGTTTGGGTTAGGGTTAGGGATAGGGTAAGGGTAATGGTTTGGTTAGTGTTAGGGTTAGGGTTTAGGGTTAGGGTAAGGGTAAGGTTAGGTGAGGGTTAGGGTTTGGTTTAGGATTAGGGTTAGGATAAGGCTAAGGGTTATTGTTAGGTTATATTTAGGGTTAGGTTAAGGTTAGGGTTACAGTTATTGTTAGGGTTATATTTAGGGTTAGGTTTAAGGTTAGGGTTACGGTTAGGGTTAGGGTTAGGTTTAGGGTTAAGTTTAGGGTTAGGGTAAGGGTAAGTGTTAGGGTTAGGGTTAGGGTTAGGGTTAGGGGTTAGGGTTAGGGTTGATGTTAGGGTTAGGTTTATGGTTAGGGTTAAGGAAAGGGTAAGGGTTAGGGTAAGGTTTAGGGTTAGGGTTAGGGCAAGGATTAGGGTTAATATTAGGGTTAGGGTTAGGGTTAGGGTTAAGGAAAGGGTAAGGGGTAGGGTAAGGTTAGGGTTAGGGTTAGGGCAAGGATTAGGGTTATGGTTAGGGTTAGGGTAAGTTTAGGGTTAGGTTTAGGGGTAGGGTTAACATTAAGGTTAAGTTTTGGTTTAGGTAAGGGTAAGGGTAAGGTTTAGGGTTAGAGTTAGGGTTAGGGCAAGCATTCGGGTTAGGGGTAGGGTTAGGATAAGGATTAGGGTGAGGGTTAGCAATAAGTTTAGGGTTAGGGTTATTGTAAGTGTAAGGGTTAGGGTTAGGGGTTATTGTTAAAATTAGGGTTAGGGTTAAGGTAAGGGTAAGGGTTAGGTTTAGGTTTAGGGTTAGGGTAAGGGTAAGGATTAGGGTTAGGGTTGGGGTTAAGTTTAGGGTTAGGGTAAGGGTAAGGGTTAGGGTTAGTGTTATGGATATGTTTAGGGTTATGGTTATGGTTAGGGTTAGGGTTAGGGCAAGGGTTAGGTTTAGGGTAAGGGTTAGGTTTAGGGTTAGGGTTAGGGTTAGCTTATGGTTAGGGTTAGGGTTAGGGTTAGGGTTAGGGTAGGGTAAGGGTTAGGGTTAGGTTCAGGGTAAGGTTTAGCATAAGGGTAAGTGTTAGGGTTAGGTTTAGTGTTAGGGTTAGGGTGAAGGTTAGGGTTAGGGTTAGGGTTAGGGTAAGGGTAATTGTTAGTGTTAAGGTTAGGGTTAGGGTTAGGGTTAGGATTAGGGATAGGGTAAGGGTAAGGGTTAGGGTTGGGGTTAGGGTAAGGGTTAGGGTTAGGGTTAGGGTTAGTGGTTAGGGTAAGTGTTAGGGTTAGGGTTAGGGGTAGGGTTAACATTAAGTTTGGTTTTGGGTTAGGGTAAGGGTAAGTTTTAGGGTTAGGGTTTGGGTTAGGTTTAGGATAAGGGTAAGGATTAGGGTTAGGGGTAAGGGTTAGGGTTAGGGTTAGGTTTAGGGTTACGGTTAGGGTAAGGGTAAGGGTTAGAGTTAGGGTAAGGGTTAGGTTTAGGATTAGGGCTAGGGTAAAGGTTAGGGTTAGGGTTAGGGGTAGGTTTAGGGTTAGGGTTAGGTTTAGGGTACGTGTATGTGTTAGGGTTACTGTTAGGATTAGCCTTAGAGTAAGGGTAAGTGTAAGCGTTAGGGTTAGGGTTAAGGTAAGGTTAAGCGTTAGGATTAGGGTTAGGGTTAGGGTAGGGTAAGGGTTAGGGTTATGTTCAGGGTAAGGGTTAGCGGTAGGGTAAGGGTAAGGGTTAGGGATAGGGTTAGAGTTAGGGTAAGGGTAAGGGGTAGGGTTAGGGTTAGGCTTAGGGTTAGGGTGAAGGTTAGGGGTAGGGTTAGGGTTAGGGTAAGGGTAAGTGTTAGGGTTAGGGTTAAGGTTAGGTTTAGGGTTAGGGTAACACTAAGGGTTAGGGTAAGGTTTAGGGTTAGGGTTAGGGTTAGGGTTAGTGTTAGGGTTATGGTAAGTGTAAGGGTTAGGGTTAGGGTTAGGGTAAGGGTTAGGGTTAGAGTAAGGGTTAGGTTTTGTAGGAGGGTTAGGGTTAGGTTTTGGGTTAGGGTTAGGGTAATGGTAATGGTTAGGTTTAGGTTTAGGGTTGGGGTTAAATTTAGGGTTAGGGTTAGGGTAAGGGTAAGTGTTAGTGTTAGGGTTATGGTTAGGGTAAGGGTTAGGGTTAGGGTTATTTTTAGGGCTAGAGTGAGGGTGAGGGTTAGGGTTAGGGTTAGGGTTAGGTTTAGGGTTAGGGTTAGGGTTTGGGTAAGTGTAAGTGTTACGGTTAGGTTTAGGGTTAGGGTTAGTGTTAGGATAAGGGAAAGGGTTAGGGTTAGGGTTAGGGTTAGGGGTTCGGGTTCGGGTTAGGGTTAGGGTTAGGAGTTAGGGTTATTGTTAGGGATAGGGTAAGGTTTGGTTTAGGGTCAGGGTTAGGTTTAGGGTAAGGGTAAGTCTTAGGGTTAGGGTTAGGTTTAGGTTTAGGGTAAGAGTAAGTCTTAGGGTTAGGGTTAGGTTTATGGTTATGGTTAGGTTAAGGTTAAGGTTTAGGGTTAGGGTTAGGGTTAGTGTTAGGTTTAGGGTTAGGGTTATGGTTAGTGTTTGGTTTAGGGTTAAGTTTAGAGTTACGGTTAAGGTAAGGGTTAGGGTTATGTTTAGAGTTAGGGGTTAGGGTTAGGGTAAGCGTAAGGTTTATGGTTAGGGTTATGGTGAGGGGTTAGGGTTAGGGTTAGGGTTAAGGTAAGGGTAAGAGTTAGGTTTAAGGTTAGGGTTAGTGTAGGTTTAGGGTAAGGGTAAGGTTTAGGGTTAGAGTAAGGGTTAAGGTTAGGTTTAGGGTAAGGGTAAGCGTTAGGATTAGGGTTTGGGTTAGGTTTGGTTTAGAACTGGGTTAGGGTTAAGGTTAGGGTTAGGGAAAGGGTAAGGGTTAGGCTTAGGTCAGGATTAGGGTTAGGGTTAGGGAAAGGGTAAGGGTTAGGGTTAGGGTTAGGGTTAGAATTAAGGTTAGGGTTAGGGTTAGGGTTAGGTTTAGGGAAAGGGTAATGTTTAGGTTTGGGTTAGGGTAAGGGTAAGGGTTAGGGTTAGGGTTAGGGTTGGGATTAGGGTTAGGGTAAGGGTAAGGTTTAGGGTTAGGGTTAGGTTAAGGGTTAGGATTAGGGTTAGGGTTAGGGTTAGGGTTAGGGTCAGAATTAGGGTAAGTGTAAGGGTTAGGGTGAGGGTTAGGGTTAGGTTTAGGGTTAGAGTTAGGGTTAGGGTTAAGGTTAGGGTTAGGGTTAGGGTTAGGTTTAGGGTTAAGTTTAGGGTTAGGGTAAGGGTAAGTGTTAGGGTTAGGGTTCTCGGTAGGGTTAGGGGTTAGGGTTAGGGTTAATGTTAGGGTTAGGGTTAGGGTTAGGGTTAAGGAAAGGGTAAGGGTTAGGTAAGTGTTAGGGTTAGGGTTAGGGTTAGGGTTAGCGTTAATGTTAGGGTTAGGGTTAGGGTTAGGGTTAAGGAAAGGGTAAGGGTTAGGGTAAGGTTTAGGGTTAGGGTTAGGGTTAGGGCAAGGATTAGGGTTAGGGTTAGGGTTAGGGTAAGGTTTAGGTTTAGGGTTATGGGTAGGGTTAACATTAAGGTTAGGTTTTGGGTTAGGGTAAGGGTAAGGGTTAGGGTTAGAGTTAGGCTTAGGGAAGCATTAGGGTTAGGGTTAGGGTTAGGGTTAGCAATAAGGTTAGGGTTAGTGGTAGGGAAGTGTAAGGGTTAGGGTTAGGGTTAGGGTGAGGATTAACGTTAGGGT
>NW_028327502.1:42500-45000 GCF_031878675.1 Megascapheus bottae
AGGGTTAGGATTAGGGTTAGGGTTTGGGAAAGGGTAAGGGTTAGGGTTAGGGTTAGGGTTAGGGTAAGGATTAGGGTTAAGCTTAGGGTACGGGCAAGAGTTAGGGTTAGGTTTAGAGTGAGGGTTAGGGTTAAGGTTAGGGTTAGGGTTGGGGTTAGGGTTAGGTTTAGGGTTAGGTTTAGGGTTACGGTAAGGTTAAGTGTTAGGGTTAGGGTTAGGGTTAGGGTTGGGGTAAGGATAAGGTTTAGGGTTAAGGTTAGGTTTAGGGTTAGGTGTTAGGATTAGGGTTAGGGTTAGGGTTAAATTTAGGGTTAGGGTTAGGGTAAGAGTATGGTTTAGGGTTAGAGTTAGGGTTAGGGTTAGGGTTATTGTTATGGTTAGTGTTAGGATTAGGGTTAAGGAAAGGTAAGAGTTAGGTTAAGGGTTAGGGTTAGGGTTAGGGTAAGTATTACGGTTAGGGTTAGGGTTAGGGTAAGGTTTAGGGTTAGGTTTAGGGTAGGGTTAACATTAAGGGTAGGTTTTGGGTTAGGGTAAGGGCAAGGGTTTGGGTTAGGGTTAGGGTAGGGCAAGCATTAGGGTTAGGGTTAGGGTAAGGGTTAGGGTTAGGGTTAGCATTAAGGTTAGGGTTAGGCATAGGGTAAGTGTAAGGGTTAGGGTTAGGGTTAGGGTTAGTGTTAGGGGTTAGGTTTAGGGTTAGGGTTACGTTTAGGGTTAGGGTTGGGGGAAGGGTAAGGTTTAGGGTTTGGGTTAGTGTTAGGGTTAAGGTTAGGGTTAGGATTAGGGTATGGGTAAGGGTAAGATTTATGTTTAGGGTTAGGGTTAGGTTTAGGGAAAGGGTAAGGGTTAGGGTTAGGGTTAGGGTTAGGCTAAGGATTAGGGTTAGGGTTAGGGTAGGGTTAGTGTTTCGGATAAGGTTAGGGTTAGGGGTAGCATTAACGTTAGGGTTAGGGTAAGAATAAGGTTTAGGGTTAGGTTTAGGGTTAGGGTTATGGTTAGGGTTAGGGTAAAGGTAAGGGTTAGGTTTGGGGTTAGGGTTAGGTTAGGGTAGGGTTAGGGTTAGGGTTAGAGTGAGGTTTAGGGTTAGGTTTAGTGTTAGGGGTTAAGGTTAGGGTTAGGGTTAGTGTTAGGATAATGGTTAGGTTTAGGTTTAGGGTTAGAGTGAGGGTTAGGTTTTGGGTTAGGGTAAGTGTAAGTGTTAGGGTTAGGGTTTGGGTAGGGTTAGGGTTACGGTTAGGGTTAGGGTTAGGATAAGGTTTAGGGTTAGGGTTAGGGTAAGGGTAAATATTAGGGTTAGGTTTAGGGTTAGGGTTAGGATAAGGGTAAGGGTTAGGGTTAGGGTTAGAATTCTGTGTTAGTGTTAGGGTTACGGTTATGGTTACGGTTAGGATAAGGGTAAGGGTTAGGATTAGAGTTAGGGTTAGGTTTATTGTTAGGGTTAGGGGAAGGGGAAGTGTTAAAGTTAGGGTTAGGGTTAGGGTTAGGGTTTGGTTGGGGTTAGATTTAGGATTTAGGGTTTGGGTTAGAGTTAGGATAAGTGTAAGTGTTTGGGTTCGGGTTAGGGGTTAGGGTTAGGGTTAGGGTTAGTGTTAAGGTAAGGGCAGGGGTTAGGGTTAGGGTTAGGGATAAGGTTAGGTTTAGGGTTAGGGTAAAGGTAAGTGTAAGGGTTAGGGTTAGGGTTAGTGTTCAGGTTAGGGTAAGGGTTAGGGTTAGGTTTGGGGTTAGGGTTAGGTTTAGGGTTAGAGTTAGGGTAAGGGTAAGGGTTAGGGTTAGGGTTGGGTTAGGTTTAGGGTTGGGGTTAATGTTAGGGTTAGGGTTAGAGTAAGGGTAAGGGTTAGGGTTAGGGTTAGGGTTAGGGTTAGGGTAAGGTTTAGGGTTAGGGTTGGGTTAGGTTTAGGGTTGGGGTTAATGTTAGGGTTAGGGTTAGCGTAAGGGTAAGGGTTAGGGTTCGGGTAAGGGTTAGGGTTAGGTTTAGGGTTAGTGGGTCGGGTTAGTCTAAGGGTTAGGGTTAGGTTTAGGGTTAGGTTTAGGGTAAGGGTAATATTTAGGGTTAGGGTTAGGTTTCGGGTAAGTGTAAGGGTTAGTGTTTGGGTTAGGGTTAGGGGTTAGGGTTAAGGTTAGGGTTTGGTTAACGTAAGGGTAAGGGTTAGGGTTAGGGTTAGGGGTAGGGTAAGGGTAAGTGTTAGGATTAGGGTCACTGTTAGGGTTAGGTTTAGGGTTAGGGTAAGGGTAAAGGTTAGGGTTAGGGTTAGGGATATGTTTAGGGTTAGGTTTAGGGTTAGGGTAAGGGTAAGGGTTAGGGTTAGGGTTAGGGATATGTTTAGGGTTAGGATTAGGGTTAGGGTTAGGATAAGGGTAAGGTTTGGGGTTAAGGTTAGGGTTAGGGTTAGGGTTAGGGTAAGGGTTAGGGTTAGGGTAAGGGTTAGGGTTAGGTTTAGGGTTAGGTTTAGGGCTAGGGTTAGGATAAGCGTAAGGGTTAGGGTTAGGCTAGGGTTAGGGTTAG
>NW_028327502.1:47500-50062 GCF_031878675.1 Megascapheus bottae
GTGAGGGTTAGGGTTAGGGTTAGGGTAAGGGTAAGTGTTAGAGTTAGGGTTAGGGTTAGGGTTAGGGTTAGGGTTAGGGTTAGGGTAAGGGTTATGGTTAGGGTTAGGATTTGTGTGAGCGTTAGGGTTAGGGTTAGGTTTAGGTGTTAGGTTTAGGGTTAGGGTAAGGGTTAGGTTAGGTTTAGGCTAACGGTTAGCGTTAGGTTAGGGTTAGATTAAGGGTAAGGGTTAGAGTTAGGGTTAGTGTTATGGTTAAGGTTAGGTTTTGGGTTAGGGTTAGGGTATGGTCAGGTTTAGGTTAGGGTTAGGGTCAGGGTTAGGGTAAGAATAAGTGTTAGGTTAGTGTTAGGGTTATGGTATTGAAAGGGTTAGGGTTAGGTTTAGGGTTAGGGTTAGGTTTAGGTTCGGTTTAGGGTTAGGTTTAGGGTTAGGGTAATGGTAAGTGTTAGGGTTAGGTTAGGATTAGTGTTAGGATAAGCATAAGGGTTCCGATTGGGTTAGGGTTAGGGTTAGGGTAAGGGTAAGCGTTAGGGTTGGGGTTAGGGTTAGAGTTAGGGTTAGGTTTAGGGTTAAGTTAGGGTAAGGGTAAGGTTTAGGGTTAGGGTTATGGTTATGGTTAGGTTTAGGGTACAGATTAGGGTTAGGGTTAGGGTTAGGGTAAGGGTAAGTGTTAGGGTTAGGGTTAGGGTTAGGTTTAGGGTTAGGTTTAGGGTAAGGGTAAGGGTTAGGGTTAGGGTTAGTGTTAAGGTTGGGTTAAGGTTAGGGTTAGGGTTAGGGTAAAGGTAAGGGTTAGGGTTTGGTTTAGGGTTAGGGTTTGGATTTAGGGTTAGGGTTAGAGCTAGGGTTAGGGTAATGTTAAGGTTTAGCGTTAGGGTTAGTGTGAGGGGTTAGGATTAGGGTTAGGGTTAGTGTTAGGGTTACAGGTAATGGTTAGGGTTAGGGTTAGGGTTTGCGTTAGGTTTAGCTTTAGGTTAAGGGTAAGGTTTACAGTTAGGGTTAGGGTTAGGTTTAGGGTTAGGGAAATGGTAAGGTTATGGTTAGGGTTATGGTAAGGATTAGGTTTAAGGTTAGGGTAAGGGTTAGGGTTAGGGTTAGGGTTAGCATTGAGGTTAGGGTTAGGGTTAGGGTAAGGGTTAGGTTAGGTTTAGGTTTAGGGTAAGGTTTAGATTTAGGGTTATGGTCAGGATAAGGGTAAGGGTTAGGGTTAGTGTTAGGGTTAGGTTTAGGGTTAGGGTTAGGGTAAGGGTAAGGTTTAGTGTTAGGGTTAGGGTTAGTGTAAGAGTTAGTGTTAGTGTTAGGGTTAGGGTTAGGGTTAAGTTAGGGTTAGGGTTAGGGTAAGGGTAAGGGTTAGGGTTAGGGTTAGGGTTAGGGTTAGGGTTAGGGTTAGGTTAGGTTTAGGGTTCCGGTTAGGGAAAGGGTAAAGTTTAGGTTTAGGTTTAGGGTTAGGGTTAGAGTTAGGGTTAGGGTAAGAGTTAGTGTTGGGTTAGTGTTAGGGTTAGGGTTAAGGTAGGGTTATGGTTAGGGTAAGGATAAACGTTAGGGTTAGGCTTATGGTTAGGGTAGGGGTTAGGGTTAGGGTTAGTTTTAGGTTTAGTTTTAGGGTAAGGGTAACGTTTAGGATTAGGGTTAGGTTTAGGGTTAGGGTTAGGGTTAGGGTTAAGGTAAGGTAAGTGTTAGGGTTAGGGTTAGTGTTAGGGTGATCGTTAGGGTTAGTTTTAATGTGAGAGTAAGGTTTTGGGTTAGGGTTAGGATTAGGTTAGGAGTGGGCGAAGGTAAGGATTAGGGTTTGGTTAGGTTCAGGTTTAGGGTTAGGGTTAGGGTTAGGGTTAGGGTAAGGGTAAGGGTTAGGGATAGGGTTAGGGTTAGCAGTAAGGTTAGGGTTAGGGTTAGGGTAAGGTGAGGGTAGTGTTAGGTAGGGTTAGGGTTAGGGTTAGGGTTAGGGTTAGGGTAAGGGTTAGGGATAGGGTTAGGGTTAGCAGTAAGGTTAGGGTTAGGGTTAGGGTAAGGGTGAGGGTTAGTGTTAGGGTAGGGTTAGGGTTAGGGTTAGCAGTAAGGTTAGGGTTAGGGTTAGGGTAAGGGTGAGGGTTAGTGTTAGGGGTAGGGTAAGGAGTAGGGTTAGGGTTAGGGTTAAGGTAAGGGTAGGGATAGGGTTAGGGTTAGCAGTAAGGTTAGGGTTAGGGTTGGGGAAGGGTGTGGGGTTAGTGTTAGGGGAGGGTGAGGGTTAGGGTTAGCAGGTAAGGTTAGGGTTAGGGTTAGGGTAGGGTGGGTTTGAGGTTAGGTTGGTTAGGGTAGGGTTAGGGTAAGGGTTAGGGTAGGTTATGGTAAGGATAGGGTAGGGTAGGGTTAGGGATCGGTTAGGGTAAGGGTAAGGGTTAGGGTAATGGTAAGGTTAGGGTTAGTTGATCTGTTAGGTTAAGTTACGTGATAAGAGGTTAACGTTAACGTAAGGTACAAGGATAGGAGCTTTGACAGTTAAATCGTTAAGGTTACGGAGTAAGGTTAGGGTTATAGTTAAGTTAGGGTTCTGGGTAAGGTAAGGTATAGGATTAGGGTTAGGTAAGA
>NW_028327504.1:0-139486 GCF_031878675.1 Megascapheus bottae
GCCTCCCATAGGGGCCGGTTGGGGACTGGAGGACGCTGCAGTCTGCAGCCCCTGGGCTGCGCTGTGCCCAGCTCTGGCTGCCTTCTCCTAGAAGTTACCCCTGACCTGCCTTTCCAGCCGGGCACAGCATCACCAAGACCTGTGGCTGACGAGGCCCACAGACGACGCCCACCGTCAGAGTGGCCTCTCACCCAGCACAAAGACGCAAGAGATCCCCACCCTCTGCGTCGCTGTGACCCCCACGTGGGAGCTAAAGGTCTCCTGGAGCGCCAGCAGCCCTGGCGAGGCATGCAGCCCGCGGTGCAGAGGGAGGCTCCCGACCGGGCACGGGCTCCCCTGCGTGTCCAGTGCTCCAGGGGTGGTGCTGAACCGAGGCCCCAGGGTTCTGGGTAGGCCTCTTGGACCTCTTCTTCCAGTCCGCTACCTCTGCTGGACCGAAAGGAGAATGGGGTCCATCCACTTTCCCAGATGAGTGTATACTTGGCACTTCCAGAAGGTCAAGAACCCTCAGACCAGGGCGCACATGAGGACCGACCAGGGGGCAGGGGCAGCCTGGGATTCCTGAGGTGAGCCCTCAGCTCTGGGAGAAGCCCACCAGGGCCCCAGCCTGGCACCCCGTGGGGAGAGCAAGTGTGTGTGTGTGTGTGTGAGAGAGAGAGAGAGAGAGAGAGAGAGAGAGAGAGAGAGAGAGAGAGAGAGAGAGAGAGACAGAGACAGAGAGAGAGAGAGAGAGAGAGAGAGAGAGAGAGAGAGAGAGAGAGAGAGGGAGGGAGAGAGGGAGGGAGAGAGGGAGGGAGGGAGGGAGGGAGGGAGGGGGAGAGGGCCAGCGCGAGCTTTTGCGCACAGGTGGACAGGTGTGTACTGCAGCGCATGGACGGTTCACCAAGCCCCAGGAGAGCCGGAACCCCAGGCTGGCCCTGCCTGGCTGGCTTTGCCGTGGGTTTTGAGCACCAGAAATGTCCTTTTATTCAGAGAAAAAGAATGACAATGCAAGTTGAGTAACAAATACTTCCGATTGCTCTCAGACAAATGGAAGCCCGGGCCGGCGGGGCCAAGCGGAGCCGAGCCGGAGCCGAGCCGGCTCAGCGCTGTCTGCTGGCTGCACCCTGGCTGTGTGATTTTTCAGTGGTAAATGAAACTGCCAAGATTGGCGCGTGTGACGGCAGCTTCGGCCGTCATAACTTCAAATCCCATTATGATCCCCTCATTTTACAGAGGGCTCTGGCCTTGGGGTTCATAGATCAAGACAGCCGGGGACCAGCGCCAAGCTGCCAGGATGCTGCTGCGGGGCGGATTCTCAGCCAGTCTCGGCCAGTCCCGGCCCCGCTCCTCAGACCTGCCCCGACATAGAGTGCAGCCAGAACAGCCCAGAGGCAGGCCCACACTCCAGGGGTGCCAGGGCTTGGCCTGGTAACTTCCGGGGGAGGAGACAGCAGCAAGGCCCAGCTCGCTGGCTGCCCCAGCCCGTCCTCTCCTCCCTCTGCCTGGGGCCCCCTGGACCCCCCAGACTGAAGCACCGCCCGTCCACACAGGCGGGCTGGGACAGTGTCTGCCTGTGATGGCGGCGAGGCCGTCCCCAGGAGGTCAGTGAGTGCTGTGGCCTCTTCCAGAGCCCCTCCCAGGCTCAGGCCCCACGCCCTCGTGGTGGTCCACCGTGGGAATGAAGAGGACGGTGACAAATAAGCTTCCTTGTTGTTACTGAAAACCGTTGAGAGCTAATGCTTCCATCCCATAAAGGCCAATCTTACCAGTCAATACAGGGCCAGGAAGTCTGAGCCCCACACCCCACACCCCACCGGTGAGCAGGTTCTCCCGGCTGGAGACGACTGGACTCCCTGGCTGGAGGCTGAACCCCACTTCAACTGGAGGCTGGACCCAGACCGGAGCCCGGCACAGTCCTGTGCTGGCCCCGAGCTGTGAGTTCCAGGAGCGGGGAGCTCTCCTCGCTCCCAGCAGGCTGCTAATGAGGCCAGCTCCAGAGCAGGTCAGCTGAGACCAGGGTCCCTGCGTGCCCGGACTTCAGGGGACTTCGTCGCACCATTCTGCTCCCCGCTGCTCACCACAGCAGTAACAAGAGGCACTCGTGTGAGGCCATGCCCGCGCGTGTGCACAGGCGGCAGGCTGGCACTCCGCTGAGCTCCTGACCCTTTTACCTGTGTGCATCCACATCCCCGTGGCCCCGTGCACGTATGGATGCCTGTACACGTGTGGACACGCATGTGCACTCAGCCCCACACATATGCACAACCAAGATGTGTGCACAGCTTGTACACACACATGCACATTTGTGAGTGTGCATGGCCCCACGTGTGTGAACACGCAGGTATGTGTACCTGTCTATACCTATGTGCACATCCCACGTCTGTGCACACACACACACCCCACAACCACCATTTTCATGTACAGAAATCTAGGCACCACCTGCTGTAAGAGGTGCACACCCAGACGACAGTCCCTGCGGGGCCCTGGGGTGTGGACGAGAGGGAGGAGGGCCCGCCGTGGGCAGGGAAGGCCCAGGCAGCCTTCGCAGGACACTGGCCCCTGGCCGCGCAGCTCCACCTAGCTGGCCCCTTCCACGTCTTCGGGACCTGCCTCTGGTTTCTCCAGACGTGGTCAGAGGGCCAAGACGGCCTGGATCAGGGGTGGGTCACTCTTGAAACCTTCCCCGGGCCCCTAAGGCCCAAGCTGACTGAAGTTCCGGAAACAGCTTCCTGGCCCAGCCGCCCCCCTGGTAGGCAGGGAGAGGACCCGGAAGAGGACACACACCCGGGCAAAGGGGCTGGAAACAGGTGGGCTCAGGTGGGGCAGGGGTGTCCTCGGAGGTGAGTGGAACCAGGCCAGCCCTGTGTGCAGACTTGGGTCCACCCCTGGGGTGGCGGGGCGTGGACCCAGGCTCCACCCCCGCCTGGGCTCCCGGTGGAGACCCTGTGGCGTCTTCAGTGATTTGGAAGTGTGGAAAATGGGATTACTCAGGAACAGATGTGCACAAAGGGGGTGGAATGGAAAGCGTTACTGCGCGGCCTTTGATTACCTCTGACTGCCGAGCGCCTGTCGCCCACCGCCTGGCCAGGGTGGGCAGCTCAGCCTGGCCCCGCAAGCGGCCTCATTGAGATTGAATTGATACTTTGTGAGCTTCATTGTGGATAATGTGATCTGACAGGGACAAATGTGACGGGGAATTGTTTTCCAACCTCCTCCAAATGGAACTTATTACTGGGTAAATACAGATTCCTTTGTCCGGCCCCTTCCTCTCCGGCCCGTCGGAGCCTGAATATGCATGGGCCCCCAGGTAATTGAATTGGTGGTGGCCGGGTGGGGCCGGCGGCCTCCCTGGCCGTGGGCAGTGGGGTGGGTGGCCTCCGTGCCGCAGCCCTGCCGGAGTGTCTGCAGGTGCCCACGGCCACCAGGCCTCAGATGTCGCGCACATTAATTTCCCTTTGCAGAACGCCGGCCGAGCAGGAGCTCAAACCCAGTTAGCTGGATTGATGAAGCTGGAGAGAGGGCAGGACGCACGCTGATTCCACCTTTTCAGCTTCGATTAGCTCAGCCCAGCTAGTCCCGTCAGAGCTCCATTACACCGCCTGGCAGAGGCAGCCTCTGCCCGGGGAGGGCCAGGCCGAGAGGGCCCGGAAGGCTTCAGTGCCAGACCATTATCCTCACAGGTGGCTGGGAGCTGGGGTGTGTGGAGAGCAGGCAGGGCCCATAGTGTCACCAACACCACAACAGGGCAACACCGCAACACAGCAGGGACGGCAGTCTGCGTGCCACCCCCGCTGTGGTGGCCAGGGTGGGCCAGATTCATTCATTTACTCCTTCCTTCCTTCATTCCATGGAGAAGTACAGCCACCACCCTGCCCTGGAAAATCCAGGCCCTCTGCCCTGGAGCTGGCTGGCTCTCATGCAGCCCAGAGCGTCCTCTTTCCTGGGTCCCAGCCAAGTGCCCAGTGTGGCTGTCTGCACTGGAGCCCTGTTCTCTGGGTCTCTGGGTGTCACCCTCCCTCACAGAACCCCAAATGGCACCTTGACCAAGAAGGCCAGCATCTATCTTCACCCACTGCTCCAGATTTCGCAGTCTTCACCCCAGGCTTGCCACCCTGTGTGATGGAGCCGGGCTGCGGGGCTCACTCTGCACCCACAGCCCTAGTGCAGGAGCTGCACTGCAGACCCCTGCTGCTGTCCCTGCTGCCTCCAACCCCTCCCCTTCCCTCTCCTCCTTTCCCCCCCTCCCCTCCCCTTCCTCTCCTCCCCCTCCTGCCCTTCCCTCTCCTCCCTCTCCTCCCTTCCTTCCCCTCCTCCCCTCCCCATTCCTCTCCTCCCCCTCCTGCCCTTCCCTCTCCCCCTCCTCTTTTCCCTTCCCCTCCTCCTCCCCTCCCCCTCCTCCTCCTCCCTCTCCCCCTCCTCCTCCTCCCTCTCCCACTCCTCCTGCCCCGCCCCCTGCATACCCTGCTGCAGAGCAGTGGAGGGAAGGGCAGAAACTGGCCAACCTTCTGGGCTCACAGCCTCCTAGCTCTGGGCAGTGGGCTGGGCTGGGCTGGGCTCCTGGCCCATCTCCCTGGCGAGCTGTACCAGGTCTGCAGTGGGGTCCTGAGCACAGGACCAATGTCAGGGGGGATTCACACCCGGCACCCACCATCTCCACCCCTCCTTCAAGAGAGAAGAAGGAAATCGGGGCCATGGACGCCAAGGGGACCCCGAGGAGACCAGAACAAAGCCCAGGGAGCTGCCCTGTGGTCCTGCCAGCCTCCTCTTCCCCACGCTCTTTATTTATCTCCCTTCACTCTTCTAATTGAAGAGATATTCACCCAAGCTACAAGGAACTGGAACCGCTTTAACCTTCAGCGGCATTTAGACGTTCACAGTGGGTGCACAGCCTTGCCACAAGAGTCTAGGCATTTCCATTCCTCTGTGCCCCTGCACCCCTGCGTCCTTGCATCCCTGCACCCCTAAACCCTTAAACCCATAACCCCCTGCATCTCTGAACCCCTACACCCCTGCACCACCAAACCCCTAAACCCCTGCACCCCTGCACCACTAAACCACTGCACCCCTGCCCCCCTACATCCCTGCACCCCTGCACCCTAAACCCCTAAACCCATAACCCCCTAAACTCCTGCATCCCGGAACCCCTACACCCCTGCACCACTAAACCCCTGCACCCCTGCACCACTAAACCACTGCACCCCTGCGTCCCTGCACCCCTGTACCCTAAACCCCTAAACCCATAACCCCCTGCACCACTAAACCCCTAAACCCCTGCACCCCTGCACCACTAAACCACTGCACCCCTGCATCCCTGCAACCCTGAACCCCTGAATGCCTGCTCCCCTCCACACCTGCACCCCTAACCCCCTAAACCCCTGCATCCCTGAACCCCTAAATCCTTGTACCTCTGCATCCCTGCTGCTCTGAACCCCTAAACCCCTGCACCACTAAACCACTGCACGCCTGATCTCCCTAAAGCCCTGCACCCCTGCTTCCCTGCACCCCTGCTTCTCTGCACCCCTACGCTCTGCACTGCCATCCCTCTCTGGACCACCCTTTCTGGATGTGCTGTGCCGCACTGTCCAGAAGCCTCTGTGCCTGTCTTTCCAGTGTCCCTGAGGTCAGTGGCCATGGGAACCTGTGTAAAGCATTCCTGCCTTCTCAAGGCCTTGTGTGACAGGCCCACAGGTGACAGGTGTCTGGAACACAATGGGCACTGCAGGAGCTGCCCAGACACAGGCGGGCTGGGCTCCACTGCACTCTGCACTCTGCTCTGCACTCTCTGCTCTGCACTCTCTCCTCTGCACTCTCTCTCTCTGCCCTCTCTCCTCTTCACTCTCTCTCTCTCTCTCTCTCTCCCCCCCCCCCCCGCCCTCTCTGCTCTGCACTCTCTCCTCTGCACTCTGCTCTGGACTCTGCTTTGCTCTGCACTCTCTTCAGGGCCCTGGAGGCCACGTAGCTTTCCCCACTGTGTTCCTAGGTTTAGTGAGGCACTGGTTAGGCAGGTTAGCAGAAGCCTCCCTGCTGTCCCCCTCACCCCTGCTCCACCATGGCAGCACAGCCACCTGCAAGACTTCACAGACAGGCATGGCAGGGGCTGGCACCCGAGCCTGCTTCTGGGCGGCCCCAGACACCCTGACTCTACCAGGGAGCCCTCTGGCTTTGCCGGCTGACTTCCACATTGGGTTTACCTGACAAAGGCAGGACACCTGGGGAGGTGAGGTGTGGGTGAGGGCAGAGCACAGGTCAGGGGACAACCTTCCCTCCTGCCCTGGTCTGGAGACCTATCTGAACCCTCCAGGCTGGTCCAGGGTGAAAGGGAAAAGGGGGCAGGGATGGGCTCCAGCCAGGCTGGGACCTAGCGGAGTCAGCCTGCCTAGATATGGCTGTCCTACAGGAGGGAGGCCCAGAGCTGCGACAGGTGACCATTCAGAGCGGGAGCCAAGAAGGCAGCGCCATTCCTGCCTGGAAATGTGACATGAAATACATCAGATGAAAACGGTTATGAACAATTAGAAAATGGCGTCAGAAACTTGATTTGAGCAACCCAAGAAGAGGAGAAACTCTTACATGTCAGACCTGTGTAGATCATCCTAGGGTCTGTGAGGTCACCTACAGGTCTGTGTGGTCATCTACAGGTCTGTGAGGTCATCTATACATCTGTGTGGTCATCTACAGGTCTGTGTGGTCATCTCTGGATCTTGGTCATCTTTGGATCTTGTGGTCATCTTGGGATCTGTGTGGTCATCTTTGGGTCTTGTGGTCATCTTTGGATCTTGATCATCTTTGGGTCTTGTGGTCATCTTTGGGTCTTGATGTCATCTCTGGATCTTGTGGTCATCTCTGGATCTTGTGGTCATCTTTGGGTCTTGTGGTCATCTTTGGATCTTGTGGTCATCTTTGGGTCTTGTGGTCATCTTGTGATCTTGTGGTCATCTACAGGTCTGTGTGGTCATCTCTGGATCTTGTGGTCATCTTTGGGTCTTGATGTCATCTCTGGATCTTGTGGTCATCTTTGGACATGTGTGGTCATCTTTGGGTCTTGTGGTCATCTGTAGATCTGTGTGGTCATCTCTGGATCTTGTGGTCATCTGTAGATCTGTGTGGTCATCTTTGGATCTGTTTGGGACCTGTTTGGACCTGTGTTAGAAAGACTTTGGTCCTGGTTTGGGACCATGTGCTGGCTTTGTTTCCAGATAAACAGAACAGCTGCCCATGCCAGCTGTTAGCAAAGGAGTAGCAGCTCACCCGTCTCTGTGGTTCCTGGTGCCCTGGGCCCAAAATCTTATCACTCCCAGCGTGGCACTCATCCTCCTGCTGCAACTCCAATCAGCCCAGACTTGTGTCCTTGGAGGATGTAGGCCCCCCTGCTCACACGTGGACCTCCTGGGGACACAGCAGGCTGTGGAAAGGCGCTCCGGGAGGCACTTCTGATTTTTCCATTTATAAAGCAGACTGAGGTGATAAATCAGAGAGCATTTACAGGAGACACACAACAATAACAGGTTCGAGTGGCCAGTGCGTCTCTGTGACTGTTTCATCTTCCACGCTAACTTAAACACAAGGGAAAAAAAGGCTTTCCAGCCCAGGGCCCGTGCTCCGCCGGAGATGGAGTGCACTTGTAATAATTCATAGACTTCTCACTTTCATTTTTCTGCTGCCCAGGAATTACATTCTGCGATTAAAATGCACTGTGGCTGCCGGCTAGTTCTGGCTTGTTCAGACACAGCAAGGGAGAGGGTCTGAGCCGTGGGGGCCGAGAGGCCCGCACAGGGGGATGGGGACAGATGGGAGAGGGCCAAGGCCCCCAGGAGCTCACTTGGCTTGGCCCTTGCCCCCTGCTGGACATGCCGGGCACTGCAGGCCTGCGGCCCGCCTGGACCCTGGGCTGAGGGAAGTCCACCTGCTCCCGGTGTCCACTGATGGCCAGATAAGGAAACAGCTGAGGGGAGGCCCTGCCCAGCCCCCAGTACCTCTTTCGAGACCCTTCCTGTCCTTGGTGCTGGGCGAGCCACCATCTCTAGCCCCCAGGCTACAGAAGCCCCAGGCTGGAGCAGAAGGCAAGGCCTGGGGCCTGTGGGGAGCCCGCTGAGGAGGGGTGTGGGCAGGGACAGCGTGGGCCACCTTGGGACGGCTGTGAGGCCAGCTGTCACTTTAATTACTGCGGGAGCCGACAGGGGTGGAGCTGGACAGCCCAGTGCTCCTGAGACACTGGCTGAGACCTGTGGGGGCTCAGTGGGCCACGGAGGTCCTCAGAGCCCCTCCTGCACTGCCCAGGCCTCTTCCTTGCGGTGTCCGCTGAGGTGCGCTCTGGCTGCAGAATGTACCTCCTGACCCCGGTCTGGCATGAGCCCGGGGAGAGGCTGGTGTCCCTCGCACAGAGCGTGGACAGGGCCCCAGCAGGTCAGGAGGCCGCCCTGCCCCCCACCCTCCAGGCCTGGCCCCCTGAGGAGGGTCAGCTGCCCAGCAGGTCAGGAAGCTGCTCTGCCCCCTCACCCTCCAGTGAGGGCCCTGGGGCCCAGAGCAGACACTGCACGGGTAAAGTGCCACGAGACTTTCTAGGTGGCCTGCCCTGACAGCAGTGGCCCCAGATGACCCTGGCTGACCACTCCCTCCCAGAAGCCCTCAGTCTCTAGTCCTCAAGCCAGGCTGTCCAGTGAAGGAGCTGCCAGGCCTGCCCAGCAGGGCCCAGTGGCCAACTCCTCGCGTCTGGTGGCCAGGCCCTCAGGACAGCGGCCCGGAGGTCTCTGGAGACCCCAATGAGCTGACCGCAGATGGCAGCAAGTGCAGAGGGTGGGCACACAGCAGGGCCTCAGCCCTCTGATTCTTTTTTTCATTGTGGGTCATGGGGCTTGAACTTGGCCTGGACGCTGTCCCTGAGCTCTTCAGCTCAAGGCTACCACCCTGCCCTTGAGCCAGGCCCCACTTTCCGTTTTCTAGAGGTTAACTGGAGACAAGCGTCTCAGGTCCTTTTGCGCTGGGCTGGCTTTGAACCGTGATCCTCAGATTTTGGCCTCCTAACTAGCTAGGATTGCAGGTGTGAGCCACCGCACCCAGCTTGACCCTCTGATCGTTGTTTTTGCTTTCCTTCAGGGGTCACCATTCGCCACTGCCACGAGACAGGGACAGGACTGGGCGGCCTGAGCTGGGGAGGGGCACACAGCCCTACCTGGCGTGGGCACCACCGGTCCACAGGAGGGCAGCCAGGCGGACTCCACAGGGGCAGGGCAGAGCTGCCTGGAGGGGCTGTGCCCACAGCAGAGCCACACCTCAGCCAGGCACCTCCTGCAGCCTGGGCCCGCAGGGCTCCCCTGTCCTGGAGAAGCACGTGGTAGCCCCAGCCTCCGTGCTAACAGGGAGCCTGTGGCTGGAATGGGAACCAGAGCTGGGGCAGGTTTAGAGGACCGGACCAGCCTTTGGCTCCCGCTTCCCTCAGGCACACGGAGGAGGCCCCGATACCTGAGCGTAAGTGAGGATGGAGTGTCTCTCCAAGGCCAGGGAGGGCTGGCCAGACCTCCTCCCGGCCACCGCCGCCTCCAGCTGCTCAGGCCTCAGGCTGGGCAGATCCAGAAGGGACATCCCAGCCCTGAACCAGACCAGGCCTGACGGAGAGAGTGTGCGGGGTGGGGTGTGCGTGGAGGGGCGCCTGAGCACCCCACGTGAGCACCCCACGTGAGCACCCCACGTGAGCACCCCATGTGAGCACGTGGTGGGCAAGGCCACAGGGTACCGGCCTCCAGAGGGCTGTGGCCTCCTCGGGAGAGCCGCCCGCCCCGCCCCACCCACCAGGTCACTCAGGGACAGCACAGTCTCTCCTAGACTCGGGACCTGGCTGCAGACCCCCTGTGTGCCCCTGGCCCAGGGCACTGGAGCCAGATGCAGGGATGGCAGCTCAGCTCCCTCCCTCCGCTTAGCCAGGGCGTCCTGCACCATACCCACCAGTGGGATGCCAGGCCACCCTGAAACAAGGGAGAAGCTCCAGCCAGGGGCTCCCGCTCCTCCCCTGCCAGGCAGGGTCAGGGTGTGCACAGCCAGAGCTGCTGCAGAAGCCATCCTGGGAAAGGCCCGCTCCCCACCCCTCCTCCTACCAGTGCCCCCCCACTGCCCCCCTCCCTCCCTCCGCCCCACTGGACCTCTCCCCCCCCAGCCTCCCTTCTTTCCTTCCCCACACAGACCCCGCTTCCCTCGCACCCCACCACCACAGCCGCCCCTGCCCTGTTCAAAGACACAATATTCACAGGGCCTTTTTCATAAAGGTCTTTATGGGTTTGGAAATTTAAACACCGCAGGGCTTGAGTTGAATTGGAAAGCAAAAGTCTCTAAGCTTGTACATCTTAGAGGAAAAAAATTCAATTAAGTGGGATTTTAGCTGTTTCAATAAAATTGGACTCTCCTCTTTCAAGATAAGAGCTCTCCGTACAGAGGAACCTTTATGCGCCCCCAAGTATCGGCTTCTCCTAACCACGTAATCCTAGCTCAAGACACAATGCCCACAACAGGAAATCAATGAATAGGCGAATCAATTTGAAAATATAAAATAAACTAATATATGAGTGCAAAATTGACTTCCTATGGATTAAAAGCTACACAAATAGTAGTGGAAAAATCTAGCGTTTCAATGGGAGGAAGCCCTGTGCCAGGCAGAGCCACACATGGGTGCCGCTGGCCAGAGCAGGCAGGGAGTCCGGGCCCAGGCACGTGGGCCAGTGAAACCAAGAGTCAGGGCCACACAGGAACACGGCTGGAGCTGAAGCGTTCACAGCTGGCTCGTTTTAAGGGGTCTCCCAAGGCTCCCACGAGGTTCCCTGGCATGGCGGTGTCCGGAGCCACGCGAGCCTGTCCTTCTACGCAGTGGACCCAGGGAAGGGCCCAGAAATCCTTTAAATGAGACTCCTCACTGTCCCCAGCCCGAGGGGGGCCACAGAGGGCAGGTCCAGCCAGCAGCCCGCATGGGGGAGCCTGGCCAGACTTCAGCTCTTGGCTGGATTAGGCCTGGAGGGGAGGCAAACCATGGTTTATGGCCAATCCCAACCTCAGGACACTGCCACGCTCCCGTCCCTCCTAATCCTGGAAGTCCCCACACCCCATGCTCAGACACGGCCTCCTCACACCCCCTGACCTGCTCCTCCAGGAAGACCCCACACTCCATGCTCACACACGGCCTCCTCATCCCCTGACCTCCTCCTCCAGGAAGACCCCACACCCCATGCTCACACATGGCCTCCTCACACCCCCTGACCTTCTGACCTCCTCCTCCAGGAAGACCCCACACCCCATGCTCACACACGGCCTCCTCACACCCCCTGACCTCCTCCTCCAGGAAGACCCCACACTCCATGCTCACACACGGCCTCCTCATCCCCTGACCTCCTCCTCCAGGAAGACCCCACACCCCATGCTCACACATGGCCTCCTCACACCCCCTGACCTTCTGACCTCCTCCTCCAGGAAGACCCCACACCCCATGCTCACACATGGCCTCCTCATCCCCTGACCTCCTCCTCCAGGAAGACCCCACACCCCATGCTCACACATGGCCTCCTCATCCCCTGACCTCCTCCTCCAGGAAGACCCCACACCCCATGCTCACACACGGCCTCTTCACACCCCCTGACCTCCTCCTCCAGGAAGACCCCACACCCCATGCTCACACATGGCCTCCTCACACCCCCTGACCTCCTCCTCCAGGAAGACCCCACACCCCATGCTCACACACGGCCTCCTCATCCCCTGACCTCCTCCTCCAGGAAGACCCCACACCCCATGCTCACACATGGCCTCCTCATCCCCTGACCTCCTCCTCCAGGAAGACCCCCCACCCCATGCTCAGAGCACTTCCTAATCTGAAGTTTATCAGCACCAGGCTTTGCCCGCCATCCTGCCCAGCTGAGCCCAGGGCCATGGGCTCAGCTCAGCCACATTCCTCTCTCAGTACTTTCCTGGAATGCAGATCAGCCTCACCGGCCATCTTCCCCAACTCCCCACCCGCCAGGAAGGTGAGCACATGCTCCTCTGCTGCCCACCTTTCTCCCGCCCCCCAAACATCCGTCCACCCCCCTGCTCAGTCCTCCATCCGTGTGCCAGTCCATCAGACCGTGCATTCACCCCTGCAGCTCCCACCCAGCCGTTCACAGTCCTCCTCCTCATCTGCCTTCCTCCCCTTCCTGAGCTCCGGCCTTTGCTTTATTTCCTGTCATCCATACAACCCGGGGGGTGGTCCACCGCCATCCACTCCTCCGCCCTCCCTCCACTAGACGACCTGCAGTAGTCGTCCTTCCGGGGCAGCTGGCTCTGATGCTTTCAGCAGCTGGTGGTCAAGATGGGAGGCCAAAGCCAGGCTACGGGGCGCGCCGTTAAACAACCCGCTACCGCCAAGTGTACCTAAACCTAGATCCGCCCTGTGCCCACCCTGCTCCCGCCAATGACCTCACCCGGCACCCGGCCGGCCGACGTGCTCTCCTCCAGGTCCAGTGTCCATTCACGGACTCTCTGGCCTGTAGATGAGAACTCCCAAATGCCTGCACTCCCTCAGTGCCAGCTGGAGCCTGGGCACGGGAGGAGCACTGCCTGTCCACCTCCACACACACCCAGGTCCAGGGAGGAGCACTGCCTGTCCACCTCCACACACACCCAGGTCCAGGGAGGAGCACTGCCTGTCCACCTCTACACACACCCAGGTCCAGGTCCAGGGAGGAGCACTGCCTGTCGACCTCCACACACACCCAGGTCCAGGTCCAGGGAGGAGCACTGCCTGTCCACCTCCACACACACCCAGGTCCAGGGAGGAGCACTGCCTGTCCACCTCCACACACACCCAGGTCCAGAGAGGACCACTGCCTGTCCACCTCCACACACACCCAGGTCCAGGTCCAGGGAGGAGCACTGCCTGTCCACCTCCACACACACCCAGGTCCAGGTCCAGGGAGGAGCACTGCCTGTCCACCTCCACACACACCCAGGTCCAGGTCCAGGGAGGAGCACTGCCTGTCCACCTCCACACACACCCAGGTCCAGGTGAAGAGAGGAGCACTGCCTGTCCACTTCCACACACACCCAGGTCCAGGTCCAGGGAGGAGCACTGCCTGTCCCCCTGCACACACACCTAGGTCCAGGTCCAGGGAGGAGCACTGCCTGTCCACCTCTGCACACACCCAGGTCCAGGTCCAGGGAGGAGCACTGCCTGTCCACCTCCACACACACCCAGGTCCAGGTCCAGGGAGGAGCACTGCCTGTCCACCTCTGCACACACCCAGGTCCAGGTCCAAGGATGAGCACTGCCTGTCCACCTCCACACACACCCAGGTCCAGAGAGGACCACTGCCTGTCCACCTCCACACACACCCAGGTCCAGGTCCAGGGAGGAGCACTGCCTGTCCACCTCCACACACACCCAGGTCCAGGTCCAGGGAGGAGCACTGCCTGTCCACCTCCACACACACCCAGGTCCAGGTCCAGGGAGGAGCACTGCCTGTCCACCTCCACACACACCCAGGTCCAGGTCAAGAGAGGAGCACTGCCTGTCCACTTCCACACACACCCAGGTCCAGGTCCAGGGAGGAGCACTGCCTGTCCCCCTGCACACACACCTAGGTCCAGGTCCAGGGAGGAGCACTGCCTGTCCACCTCTGCACACACCCAGGTCCAGGTCCAGGGATGAGCACTGCCTGTCCACCTCCACACACACCCAGGTCCAGGTCCAGGGAGGAGCACTGCCTGTCCACCTCCACACACACCCAGGTCCAGGTCCAGGGAGGAGCACTGCCTGTCCACCTCCACACACACCCAGGTCCAGGTCCAGGGAGGAGCACTGCCTGTCCACCTCCACACACACCCAGTTCCAGGTCCAGGAGGAGCACTGCCTGTCCACCTCCACACACACCCAGGTCCAGGTCCAGGGAGGAGCACTGCCTGTCCACCTCCACACACACCCAGTTCCAGGTCCAGGGAGGAGCACTGCCTGTCCACCTCCACACACACCCAGGTCCAGGTCCAGGGAGGAGCACTGCCTGTCCACCTCCACACACACCCAGGTCCAGGGAGGAGCACTGCCTGTCCACCTCCACACACACCCAGGTCCAGGTGCAGGGAGGAGCACTGCCTGTCCACCTCCGCACACACCCAGGTCCAGGTCCAGGGAGGAGCACTGCCTGTCCACCTCTACACACACCCAGGTCCAGGGAGGAGCACTGCCTGTCCACCTCTACACACACCCAGGTCCAGGTCCAGGGATGAGCACTGCCTGTCCACCTCCACACACACCCAGGTCCAGGTCCAGGGAGGAGCACTGCCTGTCCACCTCCACACAAACCCAGGTCCAGGTCCAGGGAGGAGCACTGCCTGTCCACCTCCACACACACCCAGGTCCAGGTCCAGGGAGGAGCACTGCCTGTCCACCTCCACACACACCCAGGTCCAGGGAGGAGCACTGCCTGTCCACCTCCACACACACCCAGGTCCAGGGAGGAGCACTGCCTGTCCACCTCCACACACACCCAGGTCCAGGTCCAGGGATGAGCACTGCCTGTCCACCTCCACACACACCCAGGTCCAGGGAGGAGCACTGCCTGTCCACCTCCACACACACCCAGGTCCAGGGAGGAGCACTGCCTGTCCACCTCCACACACACCCAGGTCCAGGGAGGAGCACTGCCTGTCCACCTCCACACACACCCAGGTCCAGGGAGGAGCACTGCCTGTCCACCTCCACACACACCCAGGTCCAGGGAGGAGCACTGCCTGTCCACCTCCACACACACCCAGGTCCAGGGAGGAGCACTGCCTGTCCACCTCTGCACACACCCAGGTCCAGGGAGGAGCACTGCCTGTCCACCTCCACACACACCCAGGTCCAGGTCCAGGGAGGAGCACTGCCTGTCCACCTCTACACACACCCAGGTCCAGGTCCAGGGAGGAGCACTGCCTGTCCACCTCCACACACCCAGGTCCAGAGAGGACCACTGCCTGTCCACCTCTGCACACACCCAGGTCCAGGGAGGAGCACTGCCTGTCCACCTCTGCACACACCCAGGTCCAGAGAGGACCACTGCCTGTCCACCTCCACACACACCCAGGTCCAGGTCCAGGGAGGAGCACTGCCTGTCCACCTCTACACACACCCAGGTCCAGGTCCAGGGAGGAGCACTGCCTGTCCACCTCCGCACACACCCAGGTCCAGGTCCAGGGATGAGCACTGCCTGTCCACCTCCACACACACCCAGGTCCAGGTGCAGGGAGGAGCACTGCCTGTCCACCTCCATACACACCCAGGTCCAGGTCCAGGGAGGAGCACAGCCTGTCCACCTCTACACACACCCAGGTCCAGGGAGGAGCACTGCCTGTCCACCTCTACACACACCCAGGTCCAGGTCCAGGGATGAGCACTGCCTGTCCACCTCCAAACACACCCAGGTCCAGGTCCAGGGAGGAGCACTGCCTGTCCACCTCTACACACACCCAGGTCCAGGGAGGAGCACTGCCTGTCCACCTCCACACACACCCAGGTCCAGGTCCAGGGAGGAGCACTGCCTGTCCACCTCTACACACACCCAGGTCCAGGGAGGAGCACTGCCTGTCCACCTCCACACACACCCAGGTCCAGTCCAGGGAGGAGCACTGCCTGTCCACCTCCACACAAACCCAGGTCCAGGTCCAGGGAGGAGCACTGCCTGTCCACCTCCACACACACCCAGGTCCAGGTCCAGGGAGGAGCACTGCCTGTCCACTTCCACACACACCCAGGTCCAGGGAGGAGCACTGCTTGTCCACCCTCCACACACACCCAGGTCCAGGGAGGAGCACTGCCTGTCCACCTCTGCACACACCCAGGTCCAGGGAGGAGCACTGCCTGTCCACCTCCACACACACCCAGGTCCAGGGAGGAGCACTGCCTGTCCACCTCCACACAACACCCAGGTCCAGGGAGGAGCACTGCCTGTCCACCTCCACACACACCCAGGTCCAGGGAGGAGCACTGCCTGTCCACCTCCACACACACCCAGGTCCAGGGAGGAGCACTGCCTGTCCACCTCCACACACACCCAGGTCCAGGGAGGAGCACTGCCTGTCCACCTCCACACACACCCAGGTCCAGGGAGGTGCACTGCCTGTCCACCTCCGCACACACCCAGGTCCAGGGAGGAGCACTGCCTGTCCACCTCCACACACACCCAGGTCCAGGTCCAGGGAGGAGCACTGCCTGTCCACCTCTACACACACCCAGGTCCAGGTCCAGGGAGGAGCACTGCCTGTCCACCTCACACACACCCAGGTCCAGAGAGGACCACTGCCTGTCCACCTCTGCACACACCCAGGTCCAGGGAGGAGCACTGCCTGTCCACCTCTGCACACACCCAGGTCCAGGGAGGAGCACTGCCTGTCCACCTCCACACACACCCAGGTCCAGGTCCAGGGAGGAGCACTGCCTGTCCACCTCCACGCACACCCAGGTCCAGGGAGGAGCACTGCCTGTCCACCTCTGCACACACCCAGGTCCAGGTGCAGGGAGGAGCACTGCCTGTCCACCTCCACACACCCAGGTCCAGGTCCAGGGAGGTGCACTGCCTGTCCACCTCTACATACACCCAGGTCCAGGTCCAGGGAGGAGCACTGCCTGTCCACCTCCACACACACCCAGGTCCAGAGAGGACCACTGCCTGTCCACCTCCGCACACACCCAGGTCCAGGTCCAGGGAGGAGCACTGCCTGTCCACCTCCGCACACACCCAGGTCCAGGTCCAGGGATGAGCACTGCCTGTCCACCTCCACACACACCCAGGTCCTGGTGCAGGGAGGAGCACTGCCTGTCCACCTCCACACACACCCAGGTCCAGGTCCAGGGAGGAGCACTGCCTGTCCACCTCTACACACACCCATGTCCAGGTCCAGGGATGAGCACTGCCTGTCCACCCTCCACACACACCCAGGTCCAGGTCCAGGGAGGAGCACTGCTTGTCCACCTCTGCACACACCCAGGTCCAGGGAGGAGCACTGCCTGTCCACCTCCACACACACCCAGGTCCAGGGAGGAGCACTGCCTGTCCACCTCTGCACACACCCAGGTCCAGGGAGGAGCACTGCCTGTCCACCTCCACACACACCCAGGTCCAGGTCCAGGGAGGAGCACTGCCTCTCCACCTCCACACAAACCCAGGTCCAGATCCAGGGAGGAGCACTGCCTGTCCACGTCTACACACACCCAGGTCCAGGTCCAGGGAGAAGCACTGCCTGTCCACTTCCACACACACCCATGTCCAGGGAGGAGCACTGCCTGTCCACCTCCACACACACCCAGGTCCAGGGAGGAGCACTGCCTGTCCACCTCCACACACACCCAGGTCCAGGTCCAGGGATGAGCACTGTCCTGTCCACCTCCACACACACCCAGGTCCAGGGAGGAGCACTGCCTGTCCACCTCCACACACACCCAGGTCCAGGGAGGAGCACTGCCTGTCCACCTCCACACACACCCAGGTCCAGGGAGGAGCACTGCCTGTCCACCTCCACACACACCCAGGTCCAGGGAGGAGCACTGCCTGTCCACCTCCACACACACCCAGGTCCAGGGAGGAGCACTGCCTGTCCACCTCCACACACACCCAGGTCCAGGGAGGAGCACTGCCTGTCCACCTCTGCACACACCCAGGTCCAGGGAGGAGCACTGCCTGTCCACCTCCACACACACCCAGGTCCAGGTCCAGGGAGGAGCACTGCCTGTCCACCTCTACACACACCCAGGTCCAGGTCCAGGGAGGAGCACTGCCTGTCCACCTCCACACACACCCAGGTCCAGAGAGGACCACTGCCTGTCCACCCCTGCACACACCCAGGTCCAGGGAGGAGCACTGCCTGTCCACCTCTGCACACACCCAGGTCCAGGGAGGAGCACTGCCTGTCCACCTCCACACACACCCAGGTCCAGGTCCAGGGAGGAGCACTGCCTGTCCACCTCCACGCACACCCAGGTCCAGGGAGGAGCACTGCCTGTCCACCTCTGCACACACCCAGGTCCAGGTGCAGGGAGGAGCACTGCCTGTCCACCTCCACACACCCAGGTCCAGGTCCAGGGAGGAGCACTGCCTGTCCACCTGTACATACACCCAGGTCCAGGTCCAGGGAGGAGCACTGCCTGTCCACCTCCACACACACCCAGGTCCAGAGAGGACCACTGCCTGTCCACCTCCGCACACACCCAGGTCCAGGTCCAGGGAGGAGCAATGCCTGTCCACCTCCGCACACACCCAGGTCCAGGTCCAGGGATGAGCACTGCCTGTCCACCTCCACACACACCCAGGTCCAGGTCCAGGGAGGAGCACTGCCTGTCCACCTCTACACACACGCAGGTCCAGGGAGGAGCACTGCCTGTCCACCTCTACACACACCCAGGTCCAGGTCCAGGGATGAGCACTGCCTGTCCACCTCCACACACACCCAGGTCCAGGTCCAGGGAGGAGCACTGCCTGTCCACCTCTGCACACACCCAGGTCCAGGAAGGAGCACTGCCTGTCCACCTCCACACACACCCAGGTCCAGGGAGGAGCACTGCCTGTCCACCTCTACACACACCCAGGTCCAGGTCCAGGGATGAGCACTGCCTGTCCACCTCCACACACACCCAGGTCCAGGTCCAGGGAGGAGCACTGCCTGTCCACCTCTGCACACACCCAGGTCCAGGGAGGAGCACTGCCTGTCCACCTCCACACACACCCAGGTCCAGGTCCAGGGAGGAGCACTGCCTGTCCACCTCCACACAAACCCAGGTCCAGGTCCAGGGAGGAGCACTGCCTGTCCACCTCCACACACACCCAGGTCCAGGTCCAGGGAGGAGCACTGCCTGTCCACTTCCACACACACACAGGTCCAGGGAGGAGCACTGCCTATCCACCTCCACACACACCCAGGTCCAGGGAGGAGCACTGCCTGTCCACCTCCACACACACCCAGGTCCAGGTCCAGGGATGAGCACTGCCTGTCCACCTCCACACACACCCAGGTCCAGGGAGGAGCACTGCCTGTCCACCTCCACACACACCCAGGTCCAGGGAGGAGCACTGCCTGTCCACCTCCACACACACCCAGGTCCAGGGAGGAGCACTGCCTGTCCACCTCCACACACACCCAGGTCCAGAGAGGAGCACTGCCTGTCCACCTCCACACACACCCAGGTGCAGGGAGGAGCACTGCCTGTCCACCTCCACACACACCCAGGTCCAGGGAGGAGCACTGCCTGTCCACCTCCACACACACCCAGGTCCAGGTCCAGGGAGGAGCACTGCCTGTCCACCTCCACGCACACCCAGGTCCAGGGAGGAGCACTGCCTGTCCACCTCTGCACACACCCAGGTCCAGGTGCAGGGAGGAGCACTGCCTGTCCACCTCCACACACCCAGGTCCAGGTCCAGGGAGGAGCACTGCCTGTCCACCTCTACATACACCCAGGTCCAGGTCCAGGGAGGAGCACTGCCTGTCCACCTCCACACACACCCAGGTCCAGAGAGGACCACTGCCTGTCCACCTCCGCACACACCCAGGTCCAGGTCCAGGGAGGAGCACTGCCTGTCCACCTCCGCACACACCCAGGTCCAGGTCCAGGGATGAGCACTGCCTGTCCACCTCCACACACACCCAGGTCCAGGTGCAGGGAGGAGCACTGCCTGTCCACCTCCACACACACCCAGGTCCAGGTGCAGGAGGAGCACTGCCTGTCCACCTCCACACACACCCAGGTCCAGGTCCAGGGAGGAGCACTGCCTGTCCACCTCTACACACACCCAGGTCCAGGTCCAGGGATGAGCACTGCCTGTCCACCTCCACACACACCCAGGTCCAGGTCTAGGGAGGAGCACTGCCTGTCCACCTCTGCACACACCCAGGTCCAGGGAGGAGCACTGCCTGTCCACCTCTGCACACACCCAGGTCCAGGGAGGAGCACTGCCTGTCCACCTCTGCACACACCCAGGTCCAGGGAGGAGCACTGCCTGTCCACCTCCACACACACCCAGGTCCAGGTCCAAGGAGGAGCACTGCCTGTCCACCTCTGCACACACCCAGGTCCAGGGAGGAGCACTGCCTGTCCACCTCCACACACACCCAGGTCCAGGTCCAGGGAGGAGCACTGCCTGTCCACCTCCACACAAACCCAGGTCCAGGTCCAGGGAGGAGCACTGCCTGTCCACCTCCACACACACCCAGGTCCAGGTCCAGGGAGGAGCACTGCCTGTCCACTTCCACACACACCCAGGTCCAGGGAGGAGCACTGCCTGTCCACCTCCACACACACCCAGGTCCAGGGAGGAGCACTGCCTGTCCACCTCCACACACACCCAGGTCCAGGTCCAGGGATGAGCACTGCCTGTCCACCTCCACACACACCCAGGTCCAGGGAGGAGCACTGCCTGTCCACCTCCACACACACCCAGGTCCAGGGAGGAGCACTGCCTGTCCACCTCCACACACACCCAGGTCCAGGGCGGAGCACTGCCTGTCCACCTCCACACACACCCAGGTCCAGGGAGGAGCACTGCCTGTCCACCTCCACACACACCCAGGTCCAGGGAGAAGCACTGCCTGTCCACCTCCACACACACCCAGGTCCAGGGAGGAGCACTGCCTGTCCACCTCTGCACACACCCAGGTCCAGGGAGGAGCACTGCCTGTCCACCTCCACACCCACCCAGGTCCAGGTCCAGGGAGGAGCACTGCCTGTCCACCTCTACACACACCCAGGTCCAGGTCCAGGGAGGAGCACTGCCTGTCCACCTCCACACACACCCAGGTCCAGAGAGGACCACTGCCTGTCCACCTCTGCACACACCAAGGTCCAGGGAGGAGCACTGCCTGTCCACCTCTGCACACACCCAGGTCCAGGGAGGAGCACTGCCTGTCCACCTCCACACACACCCAGGTCCAGGTCCAGGGAGGAGCACTGCCTGTCCACCTCCACGCACACCCAGGTCCAGGGAGGAGCACTGCCTGTCCACCTCTGCACACACCGAGGTCCAGGTGCAGGGAGGAGCACTGCCTGTCCACCTCCACACACCCAGGTCCAGGTCCAGGGAGGAGCACTGCCTGTCCACCTCTACATACACCCAGGTCCAGGTCCAGGGAGGAGCACTGCCTGTCCACCTCCACACACACCCAGGTCCAGAGAGGACCACTGCCTGTCCACCTCCGCACACACCCAGGTCCAGGTCCAGGGAGGAGCACTGCCTGTCCACCTCCGCACACACCCAGGTCCAGGTCCAGGGATGAGCACTGCCTGTCCACCTCCACACACACCCAGGTCCAGGTGCAGGGAGGAGCACTGCCTGTCCACCCCCACACACACCCAGGTCCAGGTCCAGGGAGGAGCACTGCCTGTCCACCTCTACACACACCCAGGTCCAGGGAGGAGCACTGCCTGTCCACCTGTACACACACCCAGGTCCAGGTCCAGGGATGAGCACTGCCTGTCCACCTCCACACACACCCAGGTCCAGGTCCAGGGAGGAGCACTGCCTGTCCACCTCCACACACACCCAGGTCCAGGGAGGAGCACTGCCTGTCCACCTCCACACACACCCAGGTCCAGGGAGGAGCACTGCCTGTCCACCTCCACACACACCCAGGTCCTGGTCCAGGGAGGAGCACTGCCTGTCCACCTCTGCACACACCCAGGTCCAGGGAGGAGCACTGCCTGTCCACCTCCACACATACCCAGGTCCAGGGAGGAGCACTGCCTGTCCACCTCTGCACACACCCAGTTCCAGGGAGGAGCACTGCCTGTCCACCTCCACACACACCCAGGTCCAGGGAGGAGCACTGCCTGTCCACCTCCACACACACCCAGGTCCAGGTCCAGGGAGGAGCCCTGCCTGTCAACCTCCACACACATCCAGGTCCAGGGAGGAGCACTGCCTGTCCACCTCTACACACACCCAGGTCCAGGGAGGAGCACTGCCTGTCCACCTCTACACACACCCAGGTCCAGGTCCAGGGATGAGCACTGCCTGTCCACCTCCACACACACCCAGGTCCAGGGAGAAGCATTGCCTGTCCACCTCTACACACACCCAGGTCCAGGTCCAGGGATGAGCACTGCCTGTCCACCTCCACACACACCCAGGTCCAGGGAGGAGCACTGCCTGTCCACCTCCACACACACCCAGGTCCAGGTCCAGGGAGGAGCACTGCCTGTCCACCTCCACACACACCCAGGTCCAGGTCCAGGGAGGAGCACTGCCTGTCCACCTCCACGCACACCCAGGTCCAGGGAGGAGCACTGCCTGTCCACCTCTGCACACACCCAGGTCCAGGTGCAGGGAGGAGCACTGCCTGTCCACCTCCACACACCCAGGTCCAGGTCCAGGGAGGAGCACTGCCTGTCCACCTCTACATACACCCAGGTCCAGGTCCAGGGAGGAGCACTGCCTGTCCACCTCCACACACACCCAGGTCCAGAGAGGACCACTGCCTGTCCACCTCCGCACACACCCAGGTCCAGGTCCAGGGAGGAGCACTGCCTGTCCACCTCCGCACACACCCAGGTCCAGGTCCAGGGATGAGCACTGCCTGTCCACCTCCACACACACCCAGGTCCAGGTGCAGGGAGGAGCACTACCTGTCCACCTCCACACACACCCAGATCCAGGTGCAGGGAAGAGCACTGCCTGTCCACCTCCACACAAACCCAGGTCCAGGGAGGAGCACTGCCTGTCCACCTCTGCACACACCCAGGTCCAGGTGCAGGGAGGAGCACTGCCTGTCCACCTCCACACACCCAGGTCCAGGTCCAGGGAGGAGCACTGCCTGTCCACCTCTACATACACCCAGGTCCAGGTCCAGGGAGGAGCACTGCCTGTCCACCTCCACGCACACCCAGGTCCAGGGAGGAGCACTGCCTGTCCACCTCCACACACCCAGGTCCAGGTCCAGGGATGAGCACTGCCTGTCCACCTCCACACACACCCAGGTCCAGGTGCAGGGAGGAGCACTGCCTGTCCACGTCCACACACACCCAGGTCCAGGTCCAGGGAGGAGCACTGCCTGTCCACCTCTACACACACCCAGGTCCAGGGAGGAGCACTGCCTGTCCACCTCTACACACACCCAGGTCCAGGTCCAGGGATGAGCACTGCCTGTCCACCTCCACACACACCCAGGTCCAGGTCCAGGGAGGAGCACTGCCTGTCCACCTCCACACACACCCAGGTCCTGGTCCAGGGAGGAGCACTGCCTGTCCACCTCTGCACACACCCAGGTCCAGGGAGGAGCACTGCCTGTCCACCTCCACACATAACCAGGTCCAGGGAGGAGCACTGCCTGTCCACCTCTGCACACACCCAGGTCCAGGGAGGAGTACTGCCTGTCCACCTCCACACACACCCAGGTCCAGGGAGGAGCACTGCCTGTCCACCTCCACACACACCCAGGTCCAGGTCCAGGGAGGAGCACTGCCTGTCAACCTCCACACACATCCAGGTCCAGGGAGGAGCACTGCCTGTCCACCTCTACACACACCCAGGTCCAGGGAGGAGCACTGCCTGTCCACCTCTACACACACCCAGGTCCAGGTCCAGGGATGAGCACTGCCTGTCCACCTCCACACACACCCAGGTCCAGGGAGAAGCACTGCCTGTCCACCTCTACACACACCCAGGTCCAGGTCCAGGGATGAGCACTGCCTGTCCACCTCCACACACACCCAGGTCCAGGGAGGAGCACTGCCTGTCCACCTCCACACACACCCAGGTCCAGGTCCAGGGAGGAGCACTGCCTGTCCACCTCCACACACACCCAGGTCCAGGGAGGAGCACTGCCTGTCCACCTCCACACACACCCAGGTCCAGGGAGGAGCACTGCCTGTCCACCTCTGCACACCCCCAGGCCAGGGAGGAGCACTGCTTGTCCACCTCCACACACACCCAGGTCCCGGGAGGAGCACTGCCTGTCCACCTCTGCACACACCCAGGTCCAGGGAGGAGCACTGCCTGTCCACCTCCACACACACCCAGGTCCAGGGAGGAGCACTGCCTGTCCACCTCCAGACACACCCAGGTCCAGGTCCAGGGAGGAGCACTGCCTGTCCACCTCCACACACACCCAGGTCCAGGTCCAGGGAGGAGCACTGCCTGTCCACCTCTACACACACCCAGGTCCAGGGAGGAGCACTGCCTGTCCACCTCTACACACACCCAGGTCCAGGTCCAGGGAGGAGCACTGCCTGTCCACCTCTACACACACCCAGTTCCAGGGAGGAGCACTGCCTGTCCACCTCTACACACACCCAGGTCCAGGTCCAGGGAGGAGCACTGCCTGTCCACCTCCACACACACCCAGGTCCAGGTCCAGGGAGGACACTGCCTGTCCACCTCCACACACACCCAGGTCCAGGGAGGAGCACTGCCTGTCCACCTCCACACACACCCAGGTCCAGGGAGGAGCACTGCCTGTCCACCTCCACACACACCCAGGTCCAGGTCCAGGAAGGAGCACTGCTGTCCACCTCTGCACACACCCAGGTCCAGGGAGGAGCACTGCTTGTCCACCTGCACACACACCTAGGTGCAGGTCCAGGGAGGAGCACTGCCTGTCCACCTCTACACACACCCAGGTCCTGGTCCAGGGAGGAGCACTGCCTGTCCACCTCCACACACACCCAGGTCCAGGTCCAGGGAGGAGCACTGCCTGTCTACCTCCACACACACCCAGGTCCAGAGAGGACCACTGCCTGTCCACCTCTACACACACCCAGGTCCTGGTCCAGGGAGGAGCACTGCCTGTCCACCTCTACACACACCCAGGTCCAGGTCCAGGGAGGAGCACTGCCTGTCCACCTCTACACACACCCAGGTCCAGGTCCAGGGAGGAGCACTGCCTGTCCACCTCTGCACACACCCAGGTCCAGGGAGGAGCACTGCCTGTCCACCTCCACACACACCCAGGTCCAGGTCCAGGGAGGAGCACTGCCTGTCCACCTCCACACACACCCAGGTCCAGGGAGGAACACTGCCTCTCCACCTCCACACACACCCAGGTCCAGGTCCAGGGAGGAGCACTGCCTGTCCACCTCTACCCACACCCAGGTCCAGGGGGGAGCACTGCCTGTCCACCTCCACACACACCCAGGTCCAGGTCCAGGGAGGAGCACTGCCTGTCCACCTCCACACACACCCAGGTCCAGGTCCAGGGAGGAGCACTGCCTGTCCACCTCCACACACACCCAGGTCCAGGTCCAGGGAGGAGCACTGCCAGTCCACCTCCACACACACCCAGGTCCAGGTCCAGGGAGGAGCACTGCCTGTCCACCTCCGCACACACCCAGGTCCAGGTCCAGGGAGGAGCACTGCCTGTCCACCTCCGCACACACCCAGGTCCAGGTCCAGGGAGGAGCACTGCCTGTCCACCTCCACACACACCCAGGTCCAGGTCCAGGGAGGAGCACTGCCTGTCCACCTCTGCACACACCCAGGTCCAGGTCCAGGGAGGAGCACTGCCTGTCCACCTCCACACACACCCAGGTCCAGGTCCAGGGAGGAGCACTGCCTGTCCACCTCCACACACACCCAGGTCCAGGTCCAGGGAGGAGCACTGCCTGTCCACCTCTGCACACACCCAGGTCCAGGGAGGAGCACTGCCTGTCCACCTCCACACACACCCAGGTCCAGGTCCAGGTAGGAGCACTGCCTGTCCACCTCCACACACACCCAGGTCCAGGGATGAGCACTGCCTGTCCACCTCCACACACACCCAGGTCCAGGTCCAGGGAGGAGCACTGCCTGTCCACCTCCACACACACCCAGGTCCAGGGAGGAGCACTGCCTGTCCACCTCCACACACACCCAGGTCCAGGTCCAGGGAGGAGCACTGCCTGTCCACCTCCACACACACCCAGGTCCAGGTCCAGGGAGGAGCACTGCCTGTCCACCTCCACACAGACCCAGGTCCAGGTCCAGGGAGGAGCACTGCCTGTCCACCTCCACACACACCCAGGTCCAGGTCCAGGGAGGAGCACTGCCTGTCCACCTCCACACACACCCAGGTCCATGTCCAGGGAGGAGCACTGCCTGTCCACCTCCGCACACACCCAGGTCCAGGTCCAGGGAGGAGCACTGCCTGCCCACCTCCACACACACCCAGGTCCAGGTCCAGGGAGGAGCACTGCCTGTCCACCTCCACACACACCCAGGTCCAGGTCCAGGGAGGAGCACTGCCTGTCCACCTCCACACACACCCAGGTCCAGGTCCAGGGAGGAGCACTGCCTGTCCACCTCCACACACACCCAGGTCCAGGGAGGAGCACTGCCTGTCCACCTCTACCCACACCCAGGTCCAGGGAGGAGCACTGCCTGTCCACCTCCACACACACCCAGGTCCAGGTCCAGGGATGAGCACTGCCTGTCCACCTCCACACACACCCAGGTCCAGGTCCAGGGAGGAGCACTGCCTGTCCACCTCCACACACACCCAGGTCCAGGTGCAGGGAAGAGCACTGCCTGTCCACCTCCACACACACCCAGGTCCATGTCCAGGGAGGAGCACTGCCTGTCCACCTCCACACACACCCAGGTCCAGGTCCAGGGAGGAGCACTGCCTGTCCACCTCCACACACACCCAGGTCCAGGGAGGACCACTGCCTGTCCACCTCCACACACACCCAGGTCCAGGTCCAGGGAGGAGCACTGCCTGTCCACCTCCACACACACCCAGGTCCAGGGAGGAGCACTGCCTGTCCACCTCTACCCACACCCAGGTCCAGGGAGGAGCACTGCCTGTCCACCTCCACACACACCCAGGTCCAGGTCCAGGGATGAGCACTGCCTGTCCACCTCCACACACACCCAGGTCCAGGTCCAGGGATGAGCACTGCCTGTCCACCTCCACACACACCCAGGTCCAGGTCCAGGGAGGAGCACTGCCTGTCCACCTCTACACACACCCAGGTCCAGGGAGGAGCACTGCCTGTCCACCTCTACACACACCCAGGTCCAGGGAGGAGCACTGCCTGTCCACCTCTACACACACCCAGGTCCAGGTCCAGGGATGAGCACTGCCTGTCCACCTCCACACACACCCAGGTCCTGGTCCAGGGAGGAGCAGTGCCTGTCCACCTCCACACACACCCAGGTCCAGGGAGGAGCACTGCCTGTCCTCCTCCACACACACCCAGGTCCAGGTCCAGGGAGGAGCACTGCCTGTCCACCTCCACACACACCCAGGTCCAGGTCCAGGGAGGAGCACTGCCTGTCCACCTCCACACACACCCAGGTCCAGAGAGGACCACTGCCTGTCCACCTCTGCACACACCCAGGTCCAGGGAGGAGCACTGCCAGTCCACCTCCACACACACCCAGGTCCAGGTCCAGGGAAGAGCACTGCCTGTCCACCTCTACACACACCCAGGTCCAGGGACGAGCACTGCCTGTCCACCTCTGCGCACACCCAGGTCCAGGTCCTGGGAGGAGCACTGCCTGTCCACCTCTACACACACCCAGGTTCAGGTCCAGGGAGGAGCACTGCCTGTCCACCTCTACACACACCCTGGTCCAGGTCCAGGGAGGAGCACTGCCTGTCCACCTCTACACACACCCAGGTCCAGGTCCAGGGAGGAGCACTGCCTGTCCACCTCCACACACACCCAGGTCCAGGTCCAGGGAGGAGCACTGCCTGTCCACCTCTGCACACACCCAGGTCCAGGGAGGAGCACTGCCTGTCCACCTCCACACACACCCAGGTCCAGGGAGCAGCACTGCCTGGCCACCTCCATACACACCCAGGTCCAGGGAGAAGCACTGCCTGTCCACCTCTGCACACACCCAGGTCCAGGGAGGAGCACTGCCTGTCCACCTCCACACACACCCAGGTCCAGGTCCAGGGAGGAGCACTGCCTGTCCACCTCCACACAAACCCAGGTCCAGGTCCAGGGAGGAGCACTGCCTGTCCACCTCCACACACACCCAGGTCCAGGTCCAGGGAGGAGCACTGCCTGTCCACTTCCACACACACACAGGTCCAGGGAGGAGCACTGCCTATCCACCTCCACACACACCCAGGTCCAGGGAGGAGCACTGCCTGTCCACCTCCACACACACCCAGGTCCAGGTCCAGGGATGAGCACTGCCTGTCCACCTCCACACACACCCAGGTCCAGGGAGGAGCACTGCCTGTCCACCTCCACACACACCCAGGTCCAGGGAGGAGCACTGCCTGTCCACCTCCACACACACCCAGGTCCAGGGAGGAGCACTGCCTGTCCACCTCCACACACACCCAGGTCCAGAGAGGAGCACTGCCTGTCCACCTCCACACACACCCAGGTGCAGGGAGGAGCACTGCCTGTCCACCTCCACACACACCCAGGTCCAGGGAGGAGCACTGCCTGTCCACCTCCACACACACCCAGGTCCAGGTCCAGGGAGGAGCACTGCCTGTCCACCTCCACGCACACCCAGGTCCAGGGAGGAGCACTGCCTGTCCACCTCTGCACACACCCAGGTCCAGGTGCAGGGAGGAGCACTGCCTGTCCACCTCCACACACCCAGGTCCAGGTCCAGGGAGGAGCACTGCCTGTCCACCTCTACATACACCCAGGTCCAGGTCCAGGGAGGAGCACTGCCTGTCCACCTCCACACACACCCAGGTCCAGAGAGGACCACTGCCTGTCCACCTCCGCACACACCCAGGTCCAGGTCCAGGGAGGAGCACTGCCTGTCCACCTCCGCACACACCCAGGTCCAGGTCCAGGGATGAGCACTGCCTGTCCACCTCCACACACACCCAGGTCCAGGTGCAGGGAGGAGCACTGCCTGTCCACCTCCACACACACCCAGGTCCAGGTGCAGGGAGGAGCACTGCCTGTCCACCTCCACACACACCCAGGTCCAGGTCCAGGGAGGAGCACTGCCTGTCCACCTCTACACACACCCAGGTCCAGGTCCAGGGATGAGCACTGCCTGTCCACCTCCACACACACCCAGGTCCAGGTCTAGGGAGGAGCACTGCCTGTCCACCTCTGCACACACCCAGGTCCAGGGAGGAGCACTGCCTGTCCACCTCTGCACACACCCAGGTCCAGGGAGGAGCACTGCCTGTCCACCTCTGCACACACCCAGGTCCAGGGAGGAGCACTGCCTGTCCACCTCCACACACACCCAGGTCCAGGTCCAAGGAGGAGCACTGCCTGTCCACCTCTGCACACACCCAGGTCCAGGGAGGAGCACTGCCTGTCCACCTCCACACACACCCAGGTCCAGGTCCAGGGAGGAGCACTGCCTGTCCACCTCCACACAAACCCAGGTCCAGGTCCAGGGAGGAGCACTGCCTGTCCACCTCCACACACACCCAGGTCCAGGTCCAGGGAGGAGCACTGCCTGTCCACTTCCACACACACCCAGGTCCAGGGAGGAGCACTGCCTGTCCACCTCCACACACACCCAGGTCCAGGGAGGAGCACTGCCTGTCCACCTCCACACACACCCAGGTCCAGGTCCAGGGATGAGCACTGCCTGTCCACCTCCACACACACCCAGGTCCAGGGAGGAGCACTGCCTGTCCACCTCCACACACACCCAGGTCCAGGGAGGAGCACTGCCTGTCCACCTCCACACACACCCAGGTCCAGGGCGGAGCACTGCCTGTCCACCTCCACACACACCCAGGTCCAGGGAGGAGCACTGCCTGTCCACCTCCACACACACCCAGGTCCAGGGAGAAGCACTGCCTGTCCACCTCCACACACACCCAGGTCCAGGGAGGAGCACTGCCTGTCCACCTCTGCACACACCCAGGTCCAGGGAGGAGCACTGCCTGTCCACCTCCACACCCACCCAGGTCCAGGTCCAGGGAGGAGCACTGCCTGTCCACCTCTACACACACCCAGGTCCAGGTCCAGGGAGGAGCACTGCCTGTCCACCTCCACACACACCCAGGTCCAGAGAGGACCACTGCCTGTCCACCTCTGCACACACCAAGGTCCAGGGAGGAGCACTGCCTGTCCACCTCTGCACACACCCAGGTCCAGGGAGGAGCACTGCCTGTCCACCTCCACACACACCCAGGTCCAGGTCCAGGGAGGAGCACTGCCTGTCCACCTCCACGCACACCCAGGTCCAGGGAGGAGCACTGCCTGTCCACCTCTGCACACACCGAGGTCCAGGTGCAGGGAGGAGCACTGCCTGTCCACCTCCACACACCCAGGTCCAGGTCCAGGGAGGAGCACTGCCTGTCCACCTCTACATACACCCAGGTCCAGGTCCAGGGAGGAGCACTGCCTGTCCACCTCCACACACACCCAGGTCCAGAGAGGACCACTGCCTGTCCACCTCCGCACACACCCAGGTCCAGGTCCAGGGAGGAGCACTGCCTGTCCACCTCCGCACACACCCAGGTCCAGGTCCAGGGATGAGCACTGCCTGTCCACCTCCACACACACCCAGGTCCAGGTGCAGGGAGGAGCACTGCCTGTCCACCCCCACACACACCCAGGTCCAGGTCCAGGGAGGAGCACTGCCTGTCCACCTCTACACACACCCAGGTCCAGGGAGGAGCACTGCCTGTCCACCTGTACACACACCCAGGTCCAGGTCCAGGGATGAGCACTGCCTGTCCACCTCCACACACACCCAGGTCCAGGTCCAGGGAGGAGCACTGCCTGTCCACCTCCACACACACCCAGGTCCAGGGAGGAGCACTGCCTGTCCACCTCCACACACACCCAGGTCCAGGGAGGAGCACTGCCTGTCCACCTCCACACACACCCAGGTCCTGGTCCAGGGAGGAGCACTGCCTGTCCACCTCTGCACACACCCAGGTCCAGGGAGGAGCACTGCCTGTCCACCTCCACACATACCCAGGTCCAGGGAGGAGCACTGCCTGTCCACCTCTGCACACACCCAGTTCCAGGGAGGAGCACTGCCTGTCCACCTCCACACACACCCAGGTCCAGGGAGGAGCACTGCCTGTCCACCTCCACACACACCCAGGTCCAGGTCCAGGGAGGAGCCCTGCCTGTCAACCTCCACACACATCCAGGTCCAGGGAGGAGCACTGCCTGTCCACCTCTACACACACCCAGGTCCAGGGAGGAGCACTGCCTGTCCACCTCTACACACACCCAGGTCCAGGTCCAGGGATGAGCACTGCCTGTCCACCTCCACACACACCCAGGTCCAGGGAGAAGCATTGCCTGTCCACCTCTACACACACCCAGGTCCAGGTCCAGGGATGAGCACTGCCTGTCCACCTCCACACACACCCAGGTCCAGGGAGGAGCACTGCCTGTCCACCTCCACACACACCCAGGTCCAGGTCCAGGGAGGAGCACTGCCTGTCCACCTCCACACACACCCAGGTCCAGGTCCAGGGAGGAGCACTGCCTGTCCACCTCCACGCACACCCAGGTCCAGGGAGGAGCACTGCCTGTCCACCTCTGCACACACCCAGGTCCAGGTGCAGGGAGGAGCACTGCCTGTCCACCTCCACACACCCAGGTCCAGGTCCAGGGAGGAGCACTGCCTGTCCACCTCTACATACACCCAGGTCCAGGTCCAGGGAGGAGCACTGCCTGTCCACCTCCACACACACCCAGGTCCAGAGAGGACCACTGCCTGTCCACCTCCGCACACACCCAGGTCCAGGTCCAGGGAGGAGCACTGCCTGTCCACCTCCGCACACACCCAGGTCCAGGTCCAGGGATGAGCACTGCCTGTCCACCTCCACACACACCCAGGTCCAGGTGCAGGGAGGAGCACTACCTGTCCACCTCCACACACACCCAGATCCAGGTGCAGGGAAGAGCACTGCCTGTCCACCTCCACACAAACCCAGGTCCAGGGAGGAGCACTGCCTGTCCACCTCTGCACACACCCAGGTCCAGGTGCAGGGAGGAGCACTGCCTGTCCACCTCCACACACCCAGGTCCAGGTCCAGGGAGGAGCACTGCCTGTCCACCTCTACATACACCCAGGTCCAGGTCCAGGGAGGAGCACTGCCTGTCCACCTCCACGCACACCCAGGTCCAGGGAGGAGCACTGCCTGTCCACCTCCACACACCCAGGTCCAGGTCCAGGGATGAGCACTGCCTGTCCACCTCCACACACACCCAGGTCCAGGTGCAGGGAGGAGCACTGCCTGTCCACGTCCACACACACCCAGGTCCAGGTCCAGGGAGGAGCACTGCCTGTCCACCTCTACACACACCCAGGTCCAGGGAGGAGCACTGCCTGTCCACCTCTACACACACCCAGGTCCAGGTCCAGGGATGAGCACTGCCTGTCCACCTCCACACACACCCAGGTCCAGGTCCAGGGAGGAGCACTGCCTGTCCACCTCCACACACACCCAGGTCCTGGTCCAGGGAGGAGCACTGCCTGTCCACCTCTGCACACACCCAGGTCCAGGGAGGAGCACTGCCTGTCCACCTCCACACATAACCAGGTCCAGGGAGGAGCACTGCCTGTCCACCTCTGCACACACCCAGGTCCAGGGAGGAGTACTGCCTGTCCACCTCCACACACACCCAGGTCCAGGGAGGAGCACTGCCTGTCCACCTCCACACACACCCAGGTCCAGGTCCAGGGAGGAGCACTGCCTGTCAACCTCCACACACATCCAGGTCCAGGGAGGAGCACTGCCTGTCCACCTCTACACACACCCAGGTCCAGGGAGGAGCACTGCCTGTCCACCTCTACACACACCCAGGTCCAGGTCCAGGGATGAGCACTGCCTGTCCACCTCCACACACACCCAGGTCCAGGGAGAAGCACTGCCTGTCCACCTCTACACACACCCAGGTCCAGGTCCAGGGATGAGCACTGCCTGTCCACCTCCACACACACCCAGGTCCAGGGAGGAGCACTGCCTGTCCACCTCCACACACACCCAGGTCCAGGTCCAGGGAGGAGCACTGCCTGTCCACCTCCACACACACCCAGGTCCAGGGAGGAGCACTGCCTGTCCACCTCCACACACACCCAGGTCCAGGGAGGAGCACTGCCTGTCCACCTCTGCACACCCCCAGGCCAGGGAGGAGCACTGCTTGTCCACCTCCACACACACCCAGGTCCCGGGAGGAGCACTGCCTGTCCACCTCTGCACACACCCAGGTCCAGGGAGGAGCACTGCCTGTCCACCTCCACACACACCCAGGTCCAGGGAGGAGCACTGCCTGTCCACCTCCAGACACACCCAGGTCCAGGTCCAGGGAGGAGCACTGCCTGTCCACCTCCACACACACCCAGGTCCAGGTCCAGGGAGGAGCACTGCCTGTCCACCTCTACACACACCCAGGTCCAGGGAGGAGCACTGCCTGTCCACCTCTACACACACCCAGGTCCAGGTCCAGGGAGGAGCACTGCCTGTCCACCTCTACACACACCCAGTTCCAGGGAGGAGCACTGCCTGTCCACCTCTACACACACCCAGGTCCAGGTCCAGGGAGGAGCACTGCCTGTCCACCTCCACACACACCCAGGTCCAGGTCCAGGGAGGACACTGCCTGTCCACCTCCACACACACCCAGGTCCAGGGAGGAGCACTGCCTGTCCACCTCCACACACACCCAGGTCCAGGGAGGAGCACTGCCTGTCCACCTCCACACACACCCAGGTCCAGGTCCAGGAAGGAGCACTGCTGTCCACCTCTGCACACACCCAGGTCCAGGGAGGAGCACTGCTTGTCCACCTGCACACACACCTAGGTGCAGGTCCAGGGAGGAGCACTGCCTGTCCACCTCTACACACACCCAGGTCCTGGTCCAGGGAGGAGCACTGCCTGTCCACCTCCACACACACCCAGGTCCAGGTCCAGGGAGGAGCACTGCCTGTCTACCTCCACACACACCCAGGTCCAGAGAGGACCACTGCCTGTCCACCTCTACACACACCCAGGTCCTGGTCCAGGGAGGAGCACTGCCTGTCCACCTCTACACACACCCAGGTCCAGGTCCAGGGAGGAGCACTGCCTGTCCACCTCTACACACACCCAGGTCCAGGTCCAGGGAGGAGCACTGCCTGTCCACCTCTGCACACACCCAGGTCCAGGGAGGAGCACTGCCTGTCCACCTCCACACACACCCAGGTCCAGGTCCAGGGAGGAGCACTGCCTGTCCACCTCCACACACACCCAGGTCCAGGGAGGAACACTGCCTCTCCACCTCCACACACACCCAGGTCCAGGTCCAGGGAGGAGCACTGCCTGTCCACCTCTACCCACACCCAGGTCCAGGGGGGAGCACTGCCTGTCCACCTCCACACACACCCAGGTCCAGGTCCAGGGAGGAGCACTGCCTGTCCACCTCCACACACACCCAGGTCCAGGTCCAGGGAGGAGCACTGCCTGTCCACCTCCACACACACCCAGGTCCAGGTCCAGGGAGGAGCACTGCCAGTCCACCTCCACACACACCCAGGTCCAGGTCCAGGGAGGAGCACTGCCTGTCCACCTCCGCACACACCCAGGTCCAGGTCCAGGGAGGAGCACTGCCTGTCCACCTCCGCACACACCCAGGTCCAGGTCCAGGGAGGAGCACTGCCTGTCCACCTCCACACACACCCAGGTCCAGGTCCAGGGAGGAGCACTGCCTGTCCACCTCTGCACACACCCAGGTCCAGGTCCAGGGAGGAGCACTGCCTGTCCACCTCCACACACACCCAGGTCCAGGTCCAGGGAGGAGCACTGCCTGTCCACCTCCACACACACCCAGGTCCAGGTCCAGGGAGGAGCACTGCCTGTCCACCTCTGCACACACCCAGGTCCAGGGAGGAGCACTGCCTGTCCACCTCCACACACACCCAGGTCCAGGTCCAGGTAGGAGCACTGCCTGTCCACCTCCACACACACCCAGGTCCAGGGATGAGCACTGCCTGTCCACCTCCACACACACCCAGGTCCAGGTCCAGGGAGGAGCACTGCCTGTCCACCTCCACACACACCCAGGTCCAGGGAGGAGCACTGCCTGTCCACCTCCACACACACCCAGGTCCAGGTCCAGGGAGGAGCACTGCCTGTCCACCTCCACACACACCCAGGTCCAGGTCCAGGGAGGAGCACTGCCTGTCCACCTCCACACAGACCCAGGTCCAGGTCCAGGGAGGAGCACTGCCTGTCCACCTCCACACACACCCAGGTCCAGGTCCAGGGAGGAGCACTGCCTGTCCACCTCCACACACACCCAGGTCCATGTCCAGGGAGGAGCACTGCCTGTCCACCTCCGCACACACCCAGGTCCAGGTCCAGGGAGGAGCACTGCCTGCCCACCTCCACACACACCCAGGTCCAGGTCCAGGGAGGAGCACTGCCTGTCCACCTCCACACACACCCAGGTCCAGGTCCAGGGAGGAGCACTGCCTGTCCACCTCCACACACACCCAGGTCCAGGTCCAGGGAGGAGCACTGCCTGTCCACCTCCACACACACCCAGGTCCAGGGAGGAGCACTGCCTGTCCACCTCTACCCACACCCAGGTCCAGGGAGGAGCACTGCCTGTCCACCTCCACACACACCCAGGTCCAGGTCCAGGGATGAGCACTGCCTGTCCACCTCCACACACACCCAGGTCCAGGTCCAGGGAGGAGCACTGCCTGTCCACCTCCACACACACCCAGGTCCAGGTGCAGGGAAGAGCACTGCCTGTCCACCTCCACACACACCCAGGTCCATGTCCAGGGAGGAGCACTGCCTGTCCACCTCCACACACACCCAGGTCCAGGTCCAGGGAGGAGCACTGCCTGTCCACCTCCACACACACCCAGGTCCAGGGAGGACCACTGCCTGTCCACCTCCACACACACCCAGGTCCAGGTCCAGGGAGGAGCACTGCCTGTCCACCTCCACACACACCCAGGTCCAGGGAGGAGCACTGCCTGTCCACCTCTACCCACACCCAGGTCCAGGGAGGAGCACTGCCTGTCCACCTCCACACACACCCAGGTCCAGGTCCAGGGATGAGCACTGCCTGTCCACCTCCACACACACCCAGGTCCAGGTCCAGGGATGAGCACTGCCTGTCCACCTCCACACACACCCAGGTCCAGGTCCAGGGAGGAGCACTGCCTGTCCACCTCTACACACACCCAGGTCCAGGGAGGAGCACTGCCTGTCCACCTCTACACACACCCAGGTCCAGGGAGGAGCACTGCCTGTCCACCTCTACACACACCCAGGTCCAGGTCCAGGGATGAGCACTGCCTGTCCACCTCCACACACACCCAGGTCCTGGTCCAGGGAGGAGCAGTGCCTGTCCACCTCCACACACACCCAGGTCCAGGGAGGAGCACTGCCTGTCCTCCTCCACACACACCCAGGTCCAGGTCCAGGGAGGAGCACTGCCTGTCCACCTCCACACACACCCAGGTCCAGGTCCAGGGAGGAGCACTGCCTGTCCACCTCCACACACACCCAGGTCCAGAGAGGACCACTGCCTGTCCACCTCTGCACACACCCAGGTCCAGGGAGGAGCACTGCCAGTCCACCTCCACACACACCCAGGTCCAGGTCCAGGGAAGAGCACTGCCTGTCCACCTCTACACACACCCAGGTCCAGGGACGAGCACTGCCTGTCCACCTCTGCGCACACCCAGGTCCAGGTCCTGGGAGGAGCACTGCCTGTCCACCTCTACACACACCCAGGTTCAGGTCCAGGGAGGAGCACTGCCTGTCCACCTCTACACACACCCTGGTCCAGGTCCAGGGAGGAGCACTGCCTGTCCACCTCTACACACACCCAGGTCCAGGTCCAGGGAGGAGCACTGCCTGTCCACCTCCACACACACCCAGGTCCAGGTCCAGGGAGGAGCACTGCCTGTCCACCTCTGCACACACCCAGGTCCAGGGAGGAGCACTGCCTGTCCACCTCCACACACACCCAGGTCCAGGGAGCAGCACTGCCTGGCCACCTCCATACACACCCAGGTCCAGGGAGGAGCACTGCGTGTCCACGTCTGCACACACCCAGGTCCAGGGACGAGCACTGCCTGTCCACCTCTGCGCACACCCAGGTCCAGGGAGGAGCACTGCCTGTCCACCCTCTGCGCACACCCAGGTCCAGGGAGCAGCACTGCTTGTGCACCCTCTGCCTATGCTCAGTCCCAGGCCCCAGTGGGGAGGATGTCTGTCTGTCCGCCCCCTGTGCAATCTCTCACACATGGGACAGGCCAAGGTGGCAGCGATGCCCAGCCGGTGGAGACCACGCCCGCTGGACACTTGCAGACAGGCTTGTTAGCAGAGCGCTGTCAGACGTATCGAGGGGAAAGGCTCAATTTGTAAACGCTTGGTCAATATGAATTAACGCCATCAGGATGGATTTTGGACTAAATTGGACAATCACACTGACTGCACCCAAAGCCCGCAACAATAGGTAAATTAGGTCGTCATTAAATTACCATGAAGGAAAAATGCATAATCGGCAGCCATGCTGGTAGAAAGATGATGGTTATTTACAAAATCCCTGCTGTTTGCAAATTTGCACGAAATTATTTGTTCCTAGCAGAGTTTTATGGCGCTATCTGCACATTATCTCCGCCCAAGGTTCTCGGCCCTGCATATTAACTAATGTCTGCGCTTTAATTGGAAATAGAACGGGCCAAATTGTAAATCGCTTTTCTGCCATCTGTCTCTGTCTCCAGTGGAGACAGAGTGGAGGGCACCCAGTTGGGAGGTCGGGGAGGTGGGCAGCCGGGACCGCTGCGCTCCCAGCCCTGCCCTGACCCACCTCACTCCCTCACCTTAGCCAGGGCCACTTCTCCGGCCCACCACGAGTGCCAAGCAAACCTGCAGCAGATGGATTCTAAGGGGCAGAGCCGAAAACTAAAGGTCTTCGGGGGGCTGTGTACTAACTGAGTTCATTCAGTGGGTCTTCCTTCAACTGGGCTGACCACGAGTGTGGAGAGCGCAGGATGAAGACCCGAGTGTCACGCAGAGCCGGTGCCACGGCATCCAGAGCCAGCCCTGGCAGGCCTAGCCCAGCTGGCTCCATGCTCAGGCCCTGAAGCAGCAATGTCTGAGGGCAGAGGGGCATCCGTGGCCATGAATGCCCCAGGCGCCGGGCGCATTTCCAGGGCAGGCACGGCCACACTGCCTGGGGTCCGCACCGGCACGTCTGGGCTGCTTGGCCTGGCCTGTGAACTGAGACCACAGGGCAGGGGGCTCGGCCCGGCCAGCATCCTGTGGAGAGGGCAGGCTCTCCTTCATCGGGCAGATTTCAAGCTCATGGGTGTGCTTTACTACAGCGACGTGACAAACCGAGTGTGGAGACCCAGGTGGGCCAGGGCCAGGCCTGAGCCTTTCTTTCCCCGGCGTCTGGACAGAGGTGGCTGAAGATCAGATTCAAACTGCAGTGTTGTGATTGAGTCCAGTGTCCGTCCCGGTCAGCGCGGGAGGAGTGTGGACAGAGCCTGGGGTGGGGTGTGGAGACATCCCGGGATCGGGGAGCTGCAGCCAGCAGGCCTCCCCTTTTCCCCTGATCTCTCTTCCTTTTCTGTTCTGGTGGTACTGGGGTTTGCGCTGAGAGCCTTGGTCCTGCAGTCTCCCACACCACGGCCTGTCTCGTCTTTCCGTGTGTGCAGCCACCTCCACCCCAGAGGAGCAGCGGGACAGCCTGGGCTGGCACCAGCCCACAGAGGCGAGGCCCCAGGCCTGGGACGCCAGCACACTCGTCCTGTGCCTGGTCCCCGCTGGAGGTCTTAGCTAGAGGCTGGGGCAGAGCCGCCCCGGGTGTGCCCGGAGGCTGCAGGGTGCCAGGGCGGCCTCGGGTGTGCCCGGAGGCTGCAGGGTGCCAGGGCGGCCTCGGGCCTCTGCAGAGGACGACCCTTCACTCCAGGGCAGAGGAAGCAAGAAAGGCCGTGCCGGCTACTGCCAGGACCAGAGGGCTTCCTGGCGCCGGTAGACGACCCAGAGCAGATGCCACCCCCTGCCCGCCCCGGGAGAAGGCTGCTCATGGGGAGACTCCATGGCCACCTGGACACTGAGGGGTCAGCAAGTGTTGGGGGCTGGGAGGAGAGGACCCACACGCCAAGCAGACTGGAAAGTGTGGCTGTGGGGGTGTCTGTGTGTGGGGGGTGTCTATGGAGGGTGTCTGTGGGAGGTGTCTGTGTGGGGGTGTCTGTGGGAGGTGTCTCTGTGTGGGGGTGTCTGTGGGAGGTGTCTCTGTGTGGGGGTGTCTGTGGGGGGTGTCTGTGTGTGGGGGGTGTCTATGGAGGGTGTCTGTGGGAGGTGTCTGTGTGGGGGTGTCTGTGGGGGGTGTCTGTGTGTGAGGGAGTGTCTATGGAGGGTGTCTGTGGGAGGTGTCTCTGTGTGGGGGTGTCTGTGTGGGGGTGTCTGTGTGTGAGAGAGTGTCTATGGAGGGTGTCTGTGGGAGGTGTCTGTGTGTGGGGGTGTCTATGGAGGGTGTCTGTGGGAGGTGTCTGTGTGTGGGGGTGTCTATGGAGGGTGTCTGTGGGAGGTGTCTCTGTGTGGGGGTGTCTGTGGGGGTTCTGTCTGTGGGGGTCTGTCTGAGGTGTCTGTGGGGGTGTCTGTCTGTGGGGTGTCCATCTGAGGTGTCTGTGAGGGTGTCTGTCTGAGGTGTCTATGGGGGTGTCTGTCTGTGGGGTATCTGTCTGTGGGGTGTCTGTCTGAGGTGTCTGTGGGGTGTCTGTCTGAGGTGTCTGTGGGGGTGTCTGTCTGAGGTGTCTATGGGGGTGTCTGTCTGTGGGTGTCTGTCTGTGGGGTGTCTATCTGTGGGTGTCTGTCTGTGGGGTGTCTGTCTGAGGTGTCTATGGGGGTGTCTGTCTGTGGGGTGTCTGTCTGTGGGTGTCTGTAGGGGTTTGTCTGAGGTGTCTGTCTGGGGGTGTCTGTCTGTGGGAGGGTCTGCCTGAGGTGTCTGTGGGGGTGTCTATCTGTGGGTGTCTGTCTGTGGGGGGTCTGTCTGTGGGGGTCTGTCTGTGTGGGGTCTGTCTGTGGGGGGGTCTGTGGGGGGATCTGTCTGAGGTGTCTGTGGGGGTGTCTGTCTGTGGGTGTCTGTCTGTGGGTGTCTGTCTGTGGGGGTCTGTCTGGTGTCTGTCTGGGGGTGTCTGTCTGTGGGGGGGTCTGCCTGAGGTGTCTGTGGGATGTCTATCTGTGGGTGTCTGTCTGTGGGGTGTCTGTCTGAGGTGTCTATGGGGGTGTCTGTCTGTGGGTGTATGTCTGTGGGGTGTCTGTCTGAGGTGTCTATGGGGGTGTATGTCTGTGGGGTGTCTGTCTGTGGGTGTCTGTAGGGGTCTGTCTGAGGTGTCTGTCTGTGGGAGGGTCTGCCTGAGGTGTCTGTGGGGGTGTCTATCTGTGGGGGTCTGTCTGTGGGGGGTCTGTCTGTGGGGGGCCTGTGGGGGGGTCTGCCTGAGGTGTCTGTGGGGGTGTCTATCTGTGGGTGTCTGTCTGTGGGGGGTCTGTCTGTGGGTGTCTGTGTGGGGTCTGTCTGTGGGGGTATCTGTGGGGGTGTCTGTCTGAGGTATCTGTGGGGGTGTCTGTCTGTGGGTGTCTGTCTGTAGGGGGTCTGTCTGTGAGGGTGTCTGTGGGGGGTCTGCCTGAGGTGTCGGTGGGGATGTCTATCTGTGGGTGTCTGTCTGTGGGGGGTCTGTCTGTGGGTGTCTGTCTGTGGGGGTGTCTGTGGGTGGCTGTCTGTGCATGAGGGGGGTTTGTGGGGGTCCATGGGGGGGCTCTCAAGCACGGCCGTGTCTGTGGCTGTGCGTCTGTCTGCTGAGGTTCTGGGCTGTGTTCCAGCATCTGGGCATGCATTGGGCTCTGTACGCCCATCTGAAGCCCCGGGTGCCTGTCACCACGGTCAGCGCGATGAGGACTGCCCAGCTAGTCCCGAGGACGCAAGGGGCTGTGGTCATGCCAGGTGGAGGGTCGAGGTCACGGCCTGGCCACCCTCCCCAGCCGTGGGGGCTCCAGGTCTCCTCGCGCTGCTTCTGCCTCTGCCGTGGCTGAGTGGCTCGGTCCTGGGGCTCTTCATGGGGCAGGGCTGAGAACCAGATGGCAGAGGATGGGGGCCAGGCCCCAACTTCTGACCCTGGACCCCCCAGCTTTTGCCTCAAGCCCAGCCCCGCCCCAAGCGTCCCTGCCGCATGAGTGACTCATCGATTGCCTGGCCCGGCTAATTAATTAATTAGGGCCGTCTTGGAGGACAGTGGGCTGGGCCCGGGGCGTGGATCCCACAGGGAGTTTTATTAGTACATAAAATGAGTGTTTAAAACCCACATGGCCAGCAGCGCTGTTGCGGCTTTTCATTAAACAAACCTATAAAATTACTTGCCTCATTATGTATTTTCAGGAGCTCCCGGGCCCCCATGCTCCCTCCCCACCTGCCTCCCCGCTCTAAGTGCCTATTTGAAATCAATTTCTCTAATAACGGGCTTAATGAGCTCATCAATTAGGGCTGCCATAACCGAGTGTAGCCGGGCTCCTGCTTATCAGTTAAACTCTGGAACTAATTTCCATGCTCCATCTATCATGGGCGCGGCAGCGGCTGCCCCGGGACGATAGGGAGGCCACACGATCCCATCCACCAGAGGACAAGGCGAACAGAGCGGACCCCTGGCTGGGCTGGGCGAGTAATTAGCAGTAATCGATGACACAGGGCACAACCACTGGTGGGGCACATGGTCCTAGAGCCACGCCAGGCTGGCCATGCCTCCCCCCCAGTGCAGGGCCCCTCCCACGCCAAACAGGAGGCCGGCTGGCCAGGGCCAGGCGCAGACCCTCCCCGCCCTAGAAGGTTAGGTGCAGGGAAGGAACTGGGAGCTCAGCTGGAGGTGAAGAAGGGACACATGGGGCCCGAGTGCAGTGAGGATGGAGCCCTGGATGGCGGGGCTCCCTGGACCCCAGGCTTCAGGCCCTAGGCAGACAGATGTGCAATGGGGCACTGTGCAGATGGACAATGGACGCTGTCTCTACGCTGGCTAGAAGGCTCGCAGAGAACAGGACCCCGGGTGGGGAGGTGGTGCTCAGGGCAGGCCCCGTCCCCGGGGATGACCGAGGCTCTAATTCACCCCTGTTCCCAGCTGAATTCCTCTTCTCAATCTGCAGATGCTGGACTTCAACCTGGAGCCTGGACATCACCTCCAGACCTGGACATCACCTCCAGACCTGGACCTCTAGACCTGGACATCACCTCTAGACCTGGACCTCTAGACCTGGACATCACCTCTAGACCTGGACATCACCTCTAGACCTGGACCTCTAGACCTAGACATCACCTCTAGACCTGGACATCACCTCTAGACCTGGACATCACCTCTAGACCTGGACCTCTAGACCTGGACATTACCTCTAGACCTGGACATCACCTCTAGACCTGGACATCACCTCTAGACCTGGACCTCTAGACCTAGACATCACCTCTAGACCTGGACATCACCTCTAGACCTGGACCTCTAGACCTGGACATCACCTCTAGACCTGGACATCACCTCTAGACCTGGACATCACCTCTAGACCTGGACCTCTAGACCTAGACATCACCTCTAGACCTGGACATCACCTCTAGACCTGGACATCACCTCTAGACCTGGACCTCTAGACCTGGACATTACCTCTAGACCTGGACATCACCTCTAGACCTGGACATCACCTCTAGACCTGGACCTCTAGACCTAGACATCACCTCTAGACCTGGACATCACCTCTAGACCTGGACCTCTAGACCTGGACATCACCTCTAGACCTGGACATCACCTCTAGACCTGGACCTCTAGACCTAGACATCACCTCTAGACCTGGACATCACCTCCAGACCTGGACCTCTAGACCTGGACATCACCTCTAGACCTGGACATCACCTCTAGACCTGGACCTCTAGACCTGGACCTCTAGACCTGGACATCACCTCTAGACCTGGACCTCTAGACCTGGACATCACCTCTAGAACTGGACATCACCTCTAGACCTGGGCCTGTAGACCTGGACCTCTAGACCTGGACATCACCTCTAGACCTGGACCTCTAGACCTGGACATCACCTCTAGACCTGGACATCACCTCTAGACCTGGACCTCTAGACCTGGACCTCTAGACCTGGACATCACCTCTAGACCTGGACCTCTAGACCTGGACATCACCTCTAGACCTGGACATCACCTCTAGACCTGGACCTCTAGACCTAGACATCACCTGTAGACCTGGACATCACCTCTAGACCTGGACATCACCTCTAGACCTGGACCTCTAGACCTGGACCTCTAGACCTGGACATCACCTCTAGACCTGGACCTCTAGACCTGGACATCACCTCTAGACCTGGACATCACCTCTAGACCTGGACCTCTAGACCTAGACATCACCTGTAGACCTGGACATCACCTCTAGACCTGGACATCACCTCTAGACCTGGACCTCTAGACCTGGACCTCTAGACCTGGACATCACCTCTAGACCTGGACCTCTAGACCTGGACATCACCTCTAGACCTGGACATCACCTCTAGACCTGGACCTCTAGACCTAGACATCACCTGTAGACCTGGACATCACCTCTAGACCTGGACATCACCTCTAGACCTGGACCTCTAGACCTAGACATCACCTCTAGACCTGGACATCACCTCTAGACCTGGACATCACCTCTAGACCTGGGCCTGTAGACCTGGACCTCACCCCTGGGCTTGGGCCTTGGCCAGGATGGTGTTCTGGATCATGGAGAAGTTCAGTTACCATCCCCTGTGCACCCCAGAGGGAGTTGGCAGCAGAGGGAAGAGGCCTGAGGGTTCTGGGGGTTCTGTGGGGGTCCTGGGGGGTCTGTGGGGATCCTGAGGGTTCTGTGGGGGTCCTAGGAGTTGTGGTGGGGGTCTTGGGGGTCCTGGGGGGGTCCTGGAGTTGCGGTGGGGGTCCTGGGGGGTCCTGGGAGTTCTGTGGGGGTCCTGGGGGGTCCTGGGAGTTCTGTGGGGGTCCTGGGGGGGTCCTGGAGTTGCGGTGGGGGTCCTGGGGGGGTCCTGGGAGTTCTGTGGGGGTCCTGGGGGGTCCTGGAGTTGCGGTGGGGGTCTGCTCACATCTGAGGCTGGAGGATGGCTGCCGGCCCCTCCTGGTGGTGAGCAGCCTGCGTGTCACCGCTTAGCCCACTGCTCTTGGCGATTTGTCATAATCAGCACACTTTTCTCATTAGTGAAAGCCATTAGCTGGTGGCTTTATCAGCAGCTGGGGGTGTCTCTCTAGGCCTGGCCCTACTGCCAGAGCACTGTCCCTGGACCACCCCCAGCCCCCTAGAGCATTGTCCCCAGAGCACTGTCCCCAGAGCTCTGTCCCCAGAACATTGTCCCCAGAGCACTGTCCTCAGAGCAGAGTCCTGCGGCTCCAGCACCCCTTCTGCCCCCGACATCTGCTTCCATCATGGAGAGACCGTGGGCTGGGTGGGTTTGGAAGGTAGAGACCCTCTCAGAGACCACAGGGCCAGGACATTGGAGCAAATGGGGCAGTGCAGCGAGACCCCCAAAGAGAAGCTGGCCAGGCAGCGGTTCGAGCCTGGGTCTCTTGCCTTCTCCCTCACTCTCCCCTGTGGCCCTGCACAATGCCCTGTGAGTAAGCCAGTCTCCAGAGGAGGAACTGGAGTTAGAAAAGGCTGGCAGGCTAAGAAGGGCTGGTCAAACATGAGAGGGTGCCAGCCTGCCCTGATAGCCCTCGGTGCCCTCCGTGCCCTCCTCCAGGCCTCCCTGACAGCCCTACGTGCCCTCCATGCCCTCTGTGCCCTCCGTGTCCTCCACCAGGCCTCCCTGACAGCCCTCCATGCCCTCTGTGCCCTCCGTGCTCTCTGTGCCCTCCGTGCCCTCCACGCCCTCTGCCAGGCCTCCCTGACAGCCCTCCATGCCCTCCGCCAGGCCTCCCTGACAGCCCTCCATGCCCTCTGTGCCCTCCGTGCCCTCTGTGCCCTCCGTGCCCTCCGTGCCCTCCACGCCCTCCGCCAGGCCTCTCTGCGGCCTTCGAGCAGCGTCACTCAGCACCTGGCCCGGCAGGGACAGGGTTAAGCGCACAGCGCCTCCCCCACTCGCTTTGAAATGGCTCCCTGGTTCCAGAATGACTCCGGCTTCCCCTCTTAATCTGTATTTTACGAGTGAGAAGCTTTGCATTATGCAAATCGTTAGATAGGAACAGGTGACATTTCAGCTAAGAACATGAGCGGGCAGCCAGGGACTGCTGGGGCACACATTAGTATTTGTCACCGGGCGGTGGGGGTGGACGCTTTGCACCTTAAGGTGGAAGTCTCGGCCAGGCTGGGCCCTGTCCACAGCCCTGTGGACACATCTGCAGGAGCTGAGTCCCTGTGGGAAGCCCAGTGCCACCCTGTGCCAGCCAAGATGCCATGGAGGTTCAGGGACAGGGCCAGGCCAAAGCCAGGCAGGGAGCTGCCCACAAAATGTCCCACTGGAGCCCCACGGGGCCTCCGCCCACAGGGTGTCCACCCCCAAGGGATCTCCGCCCACAGGGCGGCCACCCCACAGGGCCTCTGTCTACAGGGCGTCCACCCCTCGGGGCCTCTGTCTACAGGGCGTCCACCCCTCGGGGCCTCCGCCCACAGGGCGTCCACCCCACGGGATCCCCGCCCACAGGGCATCCACCCCACAGGGCCTCTGTCTACAGGGCGTCCACCCCTCGGGGCCTCCGCCCACAGGGCGTCCACCCCACGGGATCTCCACCCACAGGGCGCCCACCCCTCAGGGCCTCCGCCCACAGGGCGCCCACCCCACGGGATCTCCACCCACAGGGCGTCCACCCCTCCGGGCCTCTGTCTACAGGGCGTCCACCCCACGGGGCCTCTGTCTACAGGGCGTCCACCCCTCGGGGCCTCCGCCCACAGGGCGTCCACCCCACAGGATCCCCGCCCACAGGGCGTCCACCCCACGGGGCCTCTGTCTACAGGGCGTCCACCCCACGGGGCCTCTGTCTACAGGGCGTCCACCCCTCGGGGCCTCCGCCCACAGGGCGTCCACCCCACGGGGCCTCTGTCTACAGGGCGTCCACCCCTCGGGGCCTCCGCCCACAGGGCGTCCACCCCACGGGATCCCCGCCCACAGGGCATCCACCCCACAGGGCCTCTGTCTACAGGGCGTCCACCCCTCGGGGCCTCCGCCCACAGGGCGTCCACCCCACGGGATCCCCGCCCACAGGGCGCCCACCCCACAGGGCCTCTGTCTACAGGGCGTCCACCCCACGGGGCCTCTGTCTACAGGGCGTCCACCCCTCGGGGCCTCCGCCCACAGGGCGCCCACCCCTCGGGGCCTCTGTCTACAGGGCGTCCACCCCTCGGGGCCTCCGCCCACAGGGCGTCCACCCCTCCGGGCCTCCGTCTACAGGGCGTCCACCCCACGGGGCCTCTGTCTACAGGGCGTCCACCCCACGGGGCCTCTGTCTACAGGGCGTCCACCCCACGGGGCCTCTGTCTACAGGGCGTCCACCCCTCGGGGCCTCCGCCCACAGGGCGTCCACCCCACAGGATCCCCGCCCACAGGGCGTCCACCCCACGGGGCCTCTGTCTACAGGGCGTCCACCCCACGGGGCCTCTGTCTACAGGGCGTCCACCCCTCGGGGCCTCCGCCCACAGGGCGCCCACCCCACGGGATCTCCGCCCACAGGGCGTCCACCCCTCCGGGCCTCCGTCTACAGGGTGTCTGCCCCTCGGGGCCTCCGCCCACAGGGCGTCCACCCCACGGGATCCCCGCCCACAGGGCGTCCACCCCACGGGGCCTCTGTCTACAGGGCATCCACCCCATGGGATCTCCGCCCACAGGGCGTCCACCCCTCGAGGCCTCTGCCCAGAGCCCTCCCAGCCCCAGCTCTGCCCGGGAACCCCAGCACCCGCCCCGTGCCAGCCCCAAGCCTGCCGTGGTCTGCGTGGTGGCTTCCTGGGCAAAAGCGTGTTGCAGCCATCCATCATTCCACTGTTGGGTGCAGCCAGCGTCCATTTCCCAGAAAGTAGCTTGAGAGGAAATGGACGCGGGGAGAAGTGTGGCCGCCACCCCTCACAGAAGAGCCGCAGCGAGTCCTTCGTTTTCCCAGCCGCCTGCGGGAATTAGAAGCCACGGCTCCACTGCATGGTCCCCAGGCCTGGGCCTGCAAGGCAGGGCCAGGCAGGGCTGAAATGCCCAGCAGCAGCCAGCAAACCGGGCCTGGAGACAGCTCAGCGCCACTCTCCACCTGAGGGTGCAGAGGAGCTCCAGGGCTGTGGACGGCGGCGTCCTGCAGCCTCAAAGGCTCCGGACACAGCCAGCGCGGGTGGGGACCCATCCCTAGTCTCGAGGGAGGACCCGTGGCAGGTCACCTACAGGGGGCCTTCCCCATCTATCCTTGGGAGGAGGCATCAACCTGAAGGACAGAGAGATGTGTGAAGGAAGCTCACAGAGCGGGGGGAGGGGGGGAGGCTGCTGGGGGGGGGGGTTGGCGGGGAGGGGCCTGCTAGGAGGACCTCAAAGGCATGCCCAAGGCAGTGGGCCTCTGGGGACAGATGGGGTCCCCAGGGCCAGGTGGCAGGGTGGGCTCCCAGAACCCCCGTGTGCAGGTTCTGTGGAAAGTGGACTGGAGCCCGGCGCGCTCTCACGCCCACCCTGGCCACTGCACTGCTCAGCTGCCCAGGCCTGGCCCGGGAGCCCCTTGGGCTCTCCCTTTGCCCTCCTGCCACTCGTGGTGGGAACCTCAAGGAGCCCACCTTCCCCTCCGCCCTGCTTCTGTAACCTGGGGTCCCCTCAGAGCTCCCTCTGGGGTCCAGGGGAGAAGCAGAAGGCAGCTGCATCAGATGCTGCCAAGTGTTTGGAGGGCATGGGGGCAAGGAGAGAGGACCAGGCAGAGGGCAGAGGGCAGAGGGCAGACGGCTGTGGACACGGAGTGACCCGAGGCCCTCAGTAGTGTGGGTCAGGTGTCCAGGGGCTCCTCACCTCCCCCCACGCCCAGGGACCCAGTCTGCGGGAGACACCCTGGGCTCTGCTGGGCCGGGAGCCTCCCGTCCTGCCTGCCCCGTGCCTGAGCTCAAGACGTACTCGACCAACAGAGAACGCTGTGGCCCTGCAGAATGCTTTCCTTTGGAAGAGCTCCGCATGGGCCTGGATGCTGGGGGGGTGGCAGGGAGGGGCCCCGGGCCCCTGCCCATCTGCCCAGTAGCTGAGACCCCTGCCACACCCAGCCCCAGACCCCAGCCCTGCCCTCGTCTCTGCAGGGAGCGGGGTCGTCTGTGCCCCAAGCTCCCTCTGCAGCTCCCGCCGAGATGGAAGAGGGGCTGGAGGCTTGGCTGCCCAGGTGGAGGGCAGGTCTGGGTTAGCATGGGAAAGGGTCCCTTATCCGAGTCCCGGACACTGCCTGCCGCTGTCCCTTTGTCCACTGTCAGCAATCACTTCCTTTCGGGCGGGCCAGTAAATGTCGGACTTGAAGTGCCCACGGCAGCCAGCCTCTTCCCGTGGGCAGGTGGAAGTGCTGAGTAGCACATGCGCAGACACCAGTGTTCACGAGGGGGAGGTGAGCCGCGTGGTCCAGAAAGGACGGGGGTGGGGGCCCTGGGGGCCGAGGGGCCTGCAGGTCCCCAGGGGGAGTGCCCCAGGTCAGAGGATGCCAGCACGTCCCACCAACGGAGGCTGAGTGCCGTGGCCGTCCACAGTGGGGTCCACCGCCCTGGAGCCCCACAGCTGGGGAGGGTCAGCCAATGAGGGGGGCGGTGAGCTGCCTTGGGATGGTGCAGAGAGGTGGCTGACAGGTCCTTCTCCTCCCCAGCTCCTCCCTCCTCCAATCTAATCCCTCCTCCCTCCTCCCATCTAATTCCTCCTCCCCAGCTCCTCCCTCCTCCTTCCTCCCATCTAATCCCTCCTCCCAGCTCCTCCCAGCTCCTCCCTCCTCCCATCTAATGACTCCTCCCCAGCTCCTCCCTCCTCCATCTCCCCCCTCCTCCCATCACACATGGAGGAACCTGAGCTGTTCAGGACAGCCTGCTCATCATGATGGGCTGCTGGACTCACCGTCAGCCCAGCTGGACAGGAGGTCTGAGCCTCTGGCTGCAGTGAGACTGCCTGCCCTCCCCTCCCTCAGAGTGCACACTCGGGGCAGAGAGTGGGGTGGCAAGAGGACAGGTGCCCTCCCCTCCCCTCCTCTCACCCCAGGGCCAGGAGGGAGCCCCGCACGGGGCAAGGTGAGATCTGATCTCTGTGGGGCAGCCGCCTGGCCCAGCTCATGCCTGGGGCCCCCTGGGCCCAGTGCTGGCCCCCGTGCTGGCCGGGCTGTACCTCCTCCACACCCCAGGGCGGCATCCCACGGCCCAGTCCACAGGGGCGGCAGGATTCCACCTTAAACGGGTTTGATCAGCCCGGCACGGCGAGCGCATGCTAATATTGGCTCCAATAAGGAGCAAACCAGGACCCAAGTCGGTGCGTCTTATCGCACAGTCAGAACTGATGGTTGCAGAAGTCATAAAGATCCCATTTAATCTCGCCCTATCTATCACTCGGCCGTCCTCGCCTCTTTGTGCCCGGTAATATGTGCTCATTACGAAGGCAAAACAGATCTGGCAGGAGTAAGCGTGGATGAAGTGCTCACTGGAAACTGACAGCATGATCAGTGGCGGCAGTAATCGCAGAGAATCGAGGGCTAAATTATTCCATAACCGTGATTTGAGGGGACAGCCGGGAGCACCCCCAGCTGCCAGCGGCACGGCGGCGTGTCCGGATGAAACATCCCTCCCAATTTACCGGGCCGCGCTTGACTAACCAGCACACTGTCTAATCATGCCATCAACGCCAGCAGAGGCTCGCACGGGGCTCAAATGAAAGGAGATTGCAGAACCACCCTCAATTGAAATTACATTTGTAAATGAGGCAGAGTTTTCTGTTTGGACTGTGAACACGCGTTAAATCTCCCAAGAAGTTGCTGTTGGTCGCAGTGGGAAGGGGCGGCCAGGGCAGCTCACGCTCTGCTGTGTGGGGCTGGACGCAGGGAGGGAGCCTGCCAGGAGATGGACCCCTCTGGGTGCAGGACAGGAAGGAGCCAGAGAGGCGCCAGGGGAGCTGGGCCTGGCCTGCCTGGGCCTGCACTGGCCTGCCTGGGCCTGCCTGGGCCTGCACTGGCCTGCCTGGGCCTGCACTGGCCTTCACTGGCCTGCCTGGGCCTGCCTGGGCCTGCACTGGCCTGCACTGCCCTGTCTGGGCCTTCACTGGCCTTCACTGCCCTGCCTGGGTCTTCACTGGCCTGCCTGGGCCTGCACTGGCCTGCCTGGGCCTTCACTGGCCTGCCTGGGACTTTACTGGCCTGTACTGGCCTGCCTGGACCTGCACTGGCCTGCACTGGCCTGCCTGGGCCTTCACTGGCCTGCCTGGGACTTTACTGGCATGTACTGGCCTACACTGGCCTGCCTGGGCCTTCACTGGCCTGCCTGGGACTTTACTGGCATGTACTGGCCTGCACTGGCCTGCCTGGGCCTTCACTGGCCTGCACTGGCCTGTCTGGGCCTGCACTGGCCTCCCTGGGCCTTCACTGGCCTCCCTAGGACTTCACTGGCCTCAACTGGCCTGCCTGGGCCTTCGCTGGCCTGCCTGGGCCTGCACTGGCCTGCCTGGGCCTTTACTGGCATGTACTGGCCTGCACTGGCCTGCCTGGGCCTTCACTGGCCTGCACTGGCCTGTCTGGGCCTGCACTGGCCTCCCTGGGACTTCACTGGCCTCCCTGGGACTTCACTGGCCTCAACTGGCCTGCCTGGGCCTTCGCTGGCCTGCCTGGGCCTGCACTGGCCTGCCTGGGCCTTCACTGGCCTCCCTGGGACTTCACTGGCCTGCACTGGCCTGCCTGGGCCTGCACTGACCTGCACTGGCCTGCCTAGGCCTGCACTGGCCTGCCTGGGCCTGCACTGGCCTGTCTGGGCCTGCACTGGCCTGCACTGGCCTGCCTGGGCCTGCACTGGCCTGCCTGGACCTGCACTGGCCTGCACTGGCCTGCCTAGGCCTGCACTGGCCTGCCTGGGACTGTACTTGACTCCTTGGTCTGTGGGAGGGAATGACAGCCAGGCCACAGCCTGATTGGTCTTCCTCTGCCTCCAGCCCTGCCAGCCTTCCTCCACACTCTACCTGTGTGCCTGTGTCTACCTGCGTCCCTCTGATGGAGGAGATGTCCCCCAACAGGGCTAGCCAGCAGTGCTGGGGCCAGCTTCACCAGACTGCCATGCACCACACACCCAGGCCAAGCACGTCCCCTGGGGAAATCTCAAGAGAAGTGGGGGGGGGGGCATCCTGGAGCAGCCCAGGAACTCAGGGAACTTGGTGGGGTGCCCCAGGGCCAGAGGCCTCCAGCAGTGGCTGTGGGCGGAGTGGGTCACGGGACAGGTCAGGTCTGGGGGATTCACTGGAGTCTGGGGCAAGCCAGGTTTGGGGGTGGGACACTGAGCAAGCCAGGTCTTGGGGGGGATCACTGGACAGGCCAAGTCTAGGGCAGGCCTGGTCTGGGGATAGATCATTGGACAGGCCAGGTCCGGGGATGGGGAACTGGACAGGCCAGGTCTGGGATTTCATTGGACAGGCCAGGTCTGGGGGGTCACTGGACAGGCCAGGTCTGGGGTTTCACTGGACAGGCCAGGTCTGGGGATGGAGAACTGGACAGGCCAGGTCTGGGGTGTCACTGGACAGGCCAGGTCTGGGGGGGTCACTGGACAGGCCAGGTCTGGGGGGGAGGCAGCTGCCTGGAATTGCTCTAGAGCCTGCTCACACTGTGCCATGTCTGGGGCTCAGGGGTGGTGGCCTGGACATCCCGTGGACAGCTCTGGCTATGTTCCCACATGGCCCATGGAGGGCCCACGTCCCTGCCTGGCAGTCTGTGCTGTGGGCCGCTGGCCAGAATGCCCGGCAGCCTGCGGGGCCACGCGCCGCCCAGTCCTCGCAGGCCTTTATGTAAATCAGGGCCTAATTAGCCCATCCAGCATTTGTGTAGAATATCATTTTTTTAATTACCAGCCTGGGCAGGTTCGGCTGCTGCCTGTTGTGGGCCCAATCACCATAAATCCCCCGGTAACAATTAACAATGTTGGAGCTGAGCTGCGTGTATTCCAGTGTTATAATTGTGCACGCTCTTGTTAATTGGCCTATCTGACTCTTTACTTTTTATGCTGCTCATCTGCTCATTACGGCAGCCATTTAATTCAATTAGCACCTTAATTAGAGGAACAGCCCTGTCCAATGTCGGGGCCTTGTCAGGGAGCCGGCCTGATGAGCAGAGACAAACACAGCTCCAGTGCAGGAGGCTGCAGAGGGAGACGGAGGAGGGGGAGGGGATGGGGAGGGGAGGAGGAGCGGGAGGGGAGGGGGAGCGGGAGGGGGAGCCCACCCCTCCCACACCCCCGTGTTGGCCCCAGCTACCCTGGGGGATCCCGAAGACTACATGAGTGCTTCTTGTCCCCAGCACCCTAGCCCCCTGGCTCCCTCTCCTCCTGTCCTCCAGGGTGATGGCCATCTGCCCAGGGCTGCCCCACGGCTGCCCTGGCTCCTTAGACACAGCCCCCAGTGGACACCGGGTTTGGAGGGGGGGGTTGTTTTGTGCCAGTCTATTGAAATTGCTATTCCCTGCCTATTAATTCTCCTAATTAGAATTAAATGAAGCATGTTAAATTGCTAGATTAACCAATAATTAAGCAGCCACTGTACTAAGACTGCATACCATGTGGCCGGAGCCCCTCTGCCTCCAGTGGAGGACCCGCCAGGGCCAGGGCCAGGGCCAGGGGACACAGGCCGCAGAGGTCTCAGCGGGCTGCGGGTGAGTGAGCCTGTGTGGGCGTGTGCACCCGTGTGATGTGCGCGCAACAGGAGGGCGTGCGTGTGCGTGTGTGCGCGTGTGCACACGTGTGTTCTGCGTGTGGGGAGGCATGGCGTGCCTGGGCCTGCACACACGTGTGGGTGTGTGCACAGGGGCGTGGATGGGGTGCGCAGGGCCCGGGGCGGGGCGGGGGCGCGGGGCTCAGCGCGCAGGGCGGGGCGTGGATCTCCCGTGTGGATTTCGGGTTCCAAGCCATTGTGACGCCTGCGCCCCGCCTCGGCCCCACGGCTCCCCTAGGAACCTCGGGCAGGGAGGGGCCGTGAGGCCACCCCGCGCCCTCCCGGCGCCCTCCCCGTCCCCACCCGCGTCCTCCCCGACCCCCACCCGCGCCCTCCCTCCCGCTCCGTGTCCCCCACCGCCCTGCCCAGCGGCCTGCTGCCCCTCCTGCCCCCCGCCCCGCACCCTGCCGGGTGCCCCAACCCCGGGGGCCTGTCCCCCGCCCAGTCCGGCGCCCCGAGCGGCGCCCGGCCGCCCACCCCGTCCCCCGCCCCCAGGGGCCTGTCCCGCACCCTGTCGCGCGCCCTGTCCCGCGTCCTGCCCCGGGCCCTGAGCGGCGCCCCGCCGCCCACCCCGGCCCCTGCCCTGGTCCCCGCCCCGCACCCCGCCTGGTGCCTGGCCCCTGGGGCCCCGTCCCTGGCGCTCTCCTCGCGGTGCCCCGCCCTGTCCCCCGCTCAGCACCTGGCCCACCGCTGCGCCTCTCGCTCCTCACCCTGCCCCGAGCCCTGTCCCCCGACCTGCGCCCCGCCCATTGGCCTTGTCCCTGCCCCGTCCCCGACTCCGTGCCCGGCGCCCTGCCCCGCCCCGCGCCCCGCGCCCTGCCCCGCGCCCTGCCCCGCCCCGCGCCCCGCGCCTTGCCCTGCGCCCTTCCCGGGGCCCCGCGCCCCGCCCTGCGCCCTCCACCGCAACACGCCGGGCGTCTCCCTGCGCGCGGGGCCCAGCGCCCTCTTCCCCGCCCCGTGCCCCTCCCCGCCCCCCGCGCCCTACGCCGCGCCGGTCCCCGCCCCCAGCCCTGGGCCCTGGCTGGGCATGGAGCCCCGTGCCGTCCCCAGCCGGCTCCCGCTCTGCGCCCTGCCCGGGACCCTGCGCCCCGCCCCGAGCCGCATCCCTCCAGTCCAGCCGCCCTCCCTGCGCCCGGGCTGGGCCCCTGGCCCTGGGGGCTGGTGAGGAGCCGCCCGCCCGCGCGCCCACACCGAGCCCGGAGCTGCCCGCTGGGCTTCGCATCGGCAGGGAGCCCCCCGGTGGCCACTGTGAGCCAGGACGCCTCGCCATCCGGAGTGCCCGCCGCCTCACCCGGGCGCCCCTGGCCGCCGCGCCCGCCCGCCCGTAGTGCCAGGCGCCACCCTCCATGTTCGCCTGCTGCTTGCAAACCCTGCCCCGAGGGCGCCGCGGGGAAGCCGCGCTCACCTGGCGCACGGACAGGTGCCTGGCTGCTCCTTGCCTCTGCCCTGCCTCCAAGCCAGAGCACCGGCTGGCCGCCCAGGGTGACCCGACCTGCGCACCCTTCCTCCTCAGATGGCCCCGAGCACTGCCCAGTGTGGACGAGATGTGAAGACGCATGAGCTACAGCAGAATGTCCCCAAGACCCCGACTGTCACCACATGAGCTACCGCAGCATGTCCCCAAGGCCCCTCCTGTCACCGGAGCCTTGTCAGGGGGCCCGGGCAGGGCCTGCAGGTGGGCTGTGCTGGGGCAGGAGCTCTGGGTGCGCCGCTGCAGGTGTGTGTGGGGGCATCCCTGTCACTCCAGGGGCGGGGAGGGACCCTCCACGCTGACCCTTGCTTCCCCCCCCCCCAGGAGATGGCTGCCCCCTGGGCCCCGGGCCCCGAGCCTTGCCTCCCAGCTGTAAACTTCCTGGTAACAGCCTGCTCCTGCAGCTGGAAGATATTGACTTCCAGGAGAAACAATGGCATGAATAAAATAAAAATAAAAAAGTTAATTATCCTTTGTGTTTGTAATTTAATTAAAGATGCAGTAAAGTTTTACTGTTTTTCCAGGTGATGATGTTTAGAGCCCCGAAAAGCTATTTGTGCTGCTGAGATTAAAGTACATTTTAAAATGTTCCTCGAGTACTTTCACATTTGTTGATAGATTTTTAAATTAAACTTTAAATTGTAATCTAAATTACCTCCAACAATTCATGGCCCTGTAATGAACTCCCACCATGGGCGCTGTCATCCCTCGATGATGGAGTGTGGATAGGGCTGCGTCAGCTGGTACGAGGAGCGAAAGCCACATCAGACCCCCAGGAGGCCAGCGGACCTGCAGACCTGCCCCGGTGGACATGGACGCAGGACGCAGATGCCTGGGTGGTCGAGGCTCTTCTGCCAGCTCCAGCCAGCCCGGCTCCCTCACCCCACAGAGGTAAGTGCAGAGCAGGAAGCAGCAAAACATGCAGCCCTTCCATGGGGCCAGCAAAGGGCTGCAGGGCCGAAGGACAACTCGGAACCTGAGGACATGTGACATTGGGGGACTTGCAGCTGGACAGACAGCCCTCTGCTCAAGCATCCCAGCCCCTGCCGGTGCACTTTCCCTTAGAGAAGGACAAGCAACAGAAAGCAAAACAATTTGGAATTTTCCGCACAGCACATTTTCCCAGATGGGTCATTTTGGTTTGGTTTTGTTTGTTGCTGTCATTTTTTTTTTTTTTTGGCCAATCCTGCCGGGCCCTCTGCCCTCTGCCCTCGGGCCTGCACCGCCTGCTCACCACATCCTTGCTTGCAGCCCCTGCTCACCGCATCCACCGCCAGACCCACGGTGCAGGGCGCAGCCACATCTGCACTCTGCTCCTGGCGGGTGCTTGCCGCCCCTAGAGGCTGCAGGCGGCCGGGACGGGAGGACAGGGTGCCTGGTCCACAGCGGGGGACCACTGAAGGACAGTGCTGCTCCTGCACCCTAGCTGCCCGCTGCAGGAGGCTTGGAAGAGGCACCATCTTCACAGACTCCCCCTCCCCACAAATCCTGGTCAGCGAGTGGACCTGCAGGTTCGCTGTGTCTGACAGGCACCCTGCCCTCCCCCACTGGAGGAGCAGAGCCCTCCCCCAGGGTCCTGCTGCTTCACATCCTCTGCCTGGTCTTCTCTCAGAGGCCTCTGTGGGTCTCAAGGTGACTTGTGGCCATTTCCTTCCATCTTGCGTGGGTTTGGGGAGTTGCCAGCATTCTCGGAGCTCAAGTCCACTTGAGAACACAGCCGTGGACCTCGTGATTGAACAGAGCCCTTCGTGTGAGTGATGTCAAGTGCACCTGGCCTGCATTTTGGAACTTGCGGAAGAACTCCTTCCCTTATTTTATAAGGGGGTGCTGGAGGGGCTGGGAGCGGGGACCTGGTAGTAGAGTGCTTGCCTAGCATGCACAAAGCTGGGGGCTCCATTCCTCAGGACCACATACACCGGAAGAAGGCCGGAACTGGTACTGTGGCTCAAGTGGTAGAGCTCTAGCCTTGAAAAAGCACAAGGACAGTGCTCAGGCCCTGAGCGCAAGCCCAAGACTGCCATAAAAAAGAAGGGCTGGTGGAGTGATTCAAGTAGCAGAGCACGAGCTCCAAACCCTGAGTTCAAACCCCAGTGCTGCCAATAAAAAAAATATATATATATTTGTGGAGTGTTCCGAATACCAGAGTTAATTTGGTTTTTTTCTATTTTAGTTTAGACTTTTCAAGACAATATTTAGCACACACATACCAACATCAAAGTATATTCTTGAACTGCTGCTCTTTAGCCAGTGTCAAGACTCTTCCTTTGTCCTTCGTGATTTGTTTTTGGCCTTCCTTGGATTTTGTCTGCTATAAGAACTGCTACGCAGGGGCCAGGAGTTTGGCCTAGTGGTAGAATGCTTGCCTAGCATACATGAAGACCCAGGTTCAATTCCTCGGTACCACATACATTGAAAAAAAAATTGGAAGTGTGTTAAGGTTCAGTGGTAGAGCTCTAGCCTTGTGAAAGTCCAAGGACAGTGCTCAGGCCCTGAGCTCAAGCCCAGGACTGACAATAAATAAATAAGTTTAAAAAAAACTGCTACCCATATTTGCCTGGTTGTTACTTTGTGCCATGTACCATTTTTCCACTTCATTTCATACTTTATATGCCTGTCCTTTAAAGCATGTCTTCTGTGAATCTTAGAGCCAGAACTGACCTCACTCAATCAGAGAATCCACCTCCTGACGTCCTCTGATCAGTCTCCACCTCCTGACCTCCTTTGGTCAGACTCCACCTCCTCACCTCCCCTGGTCAGAATCTCCACCTCCTGACCTCCTCTGGTCAGAATCTCCACCTCCTGACCTCCTCTGGTCAGAATCTCCACCTCCTCACCTCCTCTGGTCAGAATCTCCACCTCCTGACCTCCTCTGGTCAGAATCTCCACCTCCTGACCTCCTCTGGTCAGAATCTCCACCTCCTGACCTCCTCTGGTCAGAATCTCCACCACCTGACCTCCTCTGGTCAGAATCTCCACCTCCTGACCTCCTCTGGTCAGACTCTCCACCTCCTGACCTCCTCTGGTCAGAGTCTCCACCTCCTGACCTCCTCTGGTCAGTCTCCACCTCCTGACCTCCTCTGGTCAGAATCTCCACCTCCTGACCTCCTCTGTTAGGAATCTCCACCTCCTGACCTCCTCTGGTCAGAATCTCCACCTTCTGACCTCCCCTGGTCAGAATCTCCACCTCCTCACCTCCCCTGGTCAGAGTCTCGACCTCCTGACCTCCTCTGATCACTCTGCACCTCCTCACCTACCCTGGTCAGAGTCCCCACCTCCTGACCTCCCCTGGTCAGAATCTCCACATCCTCACCTCCCCTGGTCAGAGTCTCGACCTCCATACCTCCTCTGGTCAGTCTCCACCTCCTGACCTCCTCTGGTCAGAATCTCCACCTCCTCACCTCCTCTGGTCAGAGTCTCCACCTCCTCACCTCCCCTGGTCAGAATCTCCACCTCCTGACCTCCTCTGGTCAACCTCCTGACCTCCTCTGGTCAGAATCTCCACATCCTGACCTCCTCTGGTCAGAATCTCCACCTCCTGACCTCCTCTGTTCAGAATCTCCACCTCCTGACCTCCTCTGGTCACAATCTCCACCTCCTGATCTCCCCTGGTCAGAGTCTCGACCTCCTGAGCTCCTCTGGTCAGAATCTCCACCTCCTGACCTCCTCTGATCAGTCTCCACCTCCTGACCTCCTCTGCTCAGTCTCCACCTCCTGACCTCCTCTGGTCAGAATCTCCACCTCCAGACCTCCTCTGGTCAGAATCTCCACCTCCTGACCTCCTCTGGTCAGTCTCCACCTCCTGACCTCCTCTGGTCAGTCTCCACCTCCTGACGTCCTCTGGTCAGAATCTCCACCTCCTGACCTCCTCTGGTCACAATCTCCACCTCCTGATCTCCCCTGGTCAGAGTCTCGACCTCCTGAGCTCCTCTGGTCAGAATCTCCACCTCCTGACCTCCTCTGATCAGTCTCCACCTCCTGATCTCCCCTGGTCAGAGTCTCGACCTCCTGAGCTCCTCTGGTCAGAATCTCCACCTCCTGACCTCCTCTGATCAGTCTCCACCTCCTGACCTACTCTGGTCAGTCTCCACCTCCTGACCTCCTCTGGTCAGTCTCCACCTCCTGACCTCCTCTGGTCAGAATCTCCACCTCCTGACCGCCTCTGGTCAGAATCTCCACCTCCTGACCTCCTCTGGTCAGAGTCTCCACCTCCTGACCTCCTCTGTTCAGAATCTCCACCTCCTGACCACCTCTGGTCAGAATCTCCACCTCCTGACCTCCTCTGGTCAGAATCTCCACCTCCTGACGTCCTCTGGTCAGAATCTCCACCTCCTGACCTCCTCTGGTCAGAATCTCCACCTCCAGACCTCCTCTGGTCAGAATCTCCAGCTCCTCACCTCCTCTGATCAGTCTCCACCTCCTGACCTCCTCTGGTCAGAATCTCCACCTCCTGAGCTCCTCTGGTCAGAATCTCCACCTCCTGACCTCCTCCTGTCAGAGTCTCCACATCCTGACCTCCCCTGGTCAGAATCTCCACCTCCTGACCTCCTCTGGTGAGAATCTCCACCTCCTGACCTCCTCTGGTCAGAGTCTCCACCTCCTGACCTCCTTTGGTCAGAATCTCCACCTCCTGACCTCCTCTGATCAGTCTCCACCTCCTAACCTCCTCTAGTCAGAATCTCCACCTCCTGACCTCCTCTGGTCAGAATCTCCACCTCCTCACCTCCCCTGGTCAGAGTCTCCACCTCCTGACCTCCCCTGGTCAGAATCTCCACCTCCTGACCTCCTCTGGTGAGAATCTCCACCTCCTGACCTCCTCTGGTCAGAGTCTCCACCTCCTGACCTCCTTTGGTCAGAATCTCCACCTCCTCACCTCCTCTGGTCAGAATCTCCACCTCCTGACCTCCTCTGGTCAGAATCTCCACCTCCTGACCTCCTCTGGTCAACCTCCTGACCTCCTCTGGTCAGAATCTCCACCTCCTGACCTCCTCTGGTCAGAATCTCCACCTCCTGACCTCCTCTGGTCAGTCTCCACCTCCCGACCTCATCCGGTCAGAGTCTCCACATCCTGACCTCCTCTGGTCAGAATCTCCACCTCCTGACCTCCTCTGGTCAGAATCTCCACCTCCTGACCTCCTCTGGTCACAATTTCCACCTCCTGATCTCCCCTGGTCAGAGTCTCGACCTCCTGAGCTCCTCTGGTCAGAATCTCCACCCCCTGACCTCCTCTGATCAGTCTCCACCTCCTGACCTCCTCTGGTCAGTCTCCACCTTCTGACCTCCTCTGGTCAGAATCTCCACCTCCTCACCTCCTCTGGTCAGAATCTCCACCTCCTGACCTCCTCTGGTCAGAATCTCCACCTCCTGACCTCCTCTGGTCACAATCTCCACTTCCTGATCTCCCCTGGTCAGAGTCTCGACCTCCTGAGCTCCTCTGGTCAGAATCTCCACCCCCTGACCTCCTCTGATCAGTCTCCACCTCCTGACCTCCTCTGGTCAGTCTCCACCTTCTGACCTCCTCTGGTCAGAATCTGCACCTCCTCACCTCCTCAGGTCAGAATCTCCACCTCCTGACCTCCTCTGTTCAGAATCTCCACCTTCTGACCTTCTCTGGTCACAATCTCCACCTCCTGATCTCCCCTGGTCAGAGTCTCGACCTCCTGAGCTCCTCTGGTCAGAATCTCCACCTCCTGACCTCCTCTGATCAGTCTCCACCTCCTGACCTCCTCTGGTCAGTCTCCACCTCCTGACCTCCTCTGGTCAGAATCTCCACCTCAAGACCTCCTCTGGTCAGAATCTCCACCTCCTGACTTCCTCTGATCAGTCTCCACCTCCTGACCTCCTCTGGTCAGTCTCCACCTCCTGACGTCCTCTGGTCAGAATCTCCACCTCCTGACCTCCTCTGGTCAGAATCTCCACCTCCTCACCTCCTCTGGTCAGAATCTCCACCTCCTCACCTCCTCTGGTCAACTTCCTGACCTCCTCTTGTCAGAATCTCCACCTCCTGACCTCCTCCTGTCAGAGTCTCCACATCCTGACCTCCCCTGGTCAGAGTCTCCACCTCCTGACCTCCTCTGGTCAGTCTCCACCTCCTGACCTCCTCTGGTCAGTCTCCACCTCCTGACCTCCTCCTGTCAGAATCTCCACCTCCTGACCTCCTCTGGTCAGTCTCCACCTCCCGACCTCATCCGGTCAGAGTCTCCACATCCTGACCTCCCCTGGTCAGAGTCTCCACCTCCTGACCTCCTCCTGTCAGAATCTCCACCTCCTGACCTCCTCTGGTCAGTCTCCACCTCCCGACCTCATCCGGTCAGAGTCTCCACATCCTGACCTCCCCTTGTCAGAGTCTCCACCTCCTGACCTCCTCTGGTCAGAGTCTCCACCTCCTGACCTCCTCTGGTCAGAATCTCCACCTCCTGACCTCCTCTGGTCAGTCTCCACCTCCTGACCTCCTCTGGTCAGAATCTCCACCTCCTGACCTCCCCCGGTCAGTCTCCACCTCCTGACCTCCTCCTGTCAGAATCTCCACCTCCTGACCTCCTCTGGTCAGAATCTCCACCCCTGACCTCCCCTGGTCAGAATCTCCACCTCCTGACCTCCTCTGATCAGAATCTCCACCTCCTGACCTCCTCTGGTCAGAATCTCCACCTCCTCACCTCCCCTGGTCAGAGTCTCCACCTCCTGACCTCCCCTGATCAGAATCTCTACCTCCTGACCTCCTTTCGTCAGTTTCCACCTCCTGACCTCCTCTGGTCAGTCTCCACCTCCTGACCTCCTCTGGTCCAGTCTCCACCTCATGACCTCCTCTGGTCAGAGTCTCCACATCCTGACCTCCTCTGGTCAGAATCTCCACCTCCTGAACTCCTCTGGTCAGTCTCCACCTCCTGACCTCCTCCTGTCAGAATCTCCACCTCCTGACCTCCTCTGGTCAGTCTCCACCTCCCGACCTCATCCGGTCAGAGTCTCCACATCCTGACCTCCCCTGGTCAGAGTCTCCACCTCCTGACCTCCTCCTGTCAGAATCTCCACCTCCTGACCTCCTCTGGTCAGTCTCCACCTCCCGACCTCATCCGGTCAGAGTCTCCACATCCTGACCTCCCCTTGTCAGAGTCTCCACCTCCTGACCTCCTCTGGTCAGAGTCTCCACCTCCTGACCTCCTCTGGTCAGAATCTCCACCTCCTGACCTCCTCTGGTCAGTCTCCACCTCCTGACCTCCTCTGGTCAGAATCTCCACCTCCTGACCTCCCCCGGTCAGTCTCCACCTCCTGACCTCCTCTGGTCAGAATCCCCACCTCCTGACCTCCTCTGGTCAGAATCTCCATCTCCTGACCTCCTTTGGTCAGTCTCCACAACCTCACCTCCTCTGGTCAGAATCTCCACCTCCTGACCTCCTCTGGTCAGAATCTCCACCTCCTGACCTCCTCTGGTCAGTCTCCACCTCCTGACCTCCTCTGGTCAGAATCTCCACCTCCTGACCTCCACTGTCCAGAATCTCCACCTCCTGACCTCCTCTGGTCAGAATCTCCACCTCCTGACCTCCTCTGGTCAGAATCTCCACCTCCTGACCTCCTTTGGTTAGTCTCCACCTCCTCACCTCCCCTGGTCAGAATCTCCACCTCCTGCCCTCCTCTGGTCAGAATCTCCACCTCCTGACCTCCTCTGGTCAGTCTCCACCTTCTGACCTCCTCTGGTCAGAGTCTCCATCTCCTGACCTCCTCTGGTCAGAATCTCCACCTCCTGACCTCCTCTGGTCAGAAGCTCCACATCCTGAGCTCTTCTGGTCAGAGTCTCCACCTCCTGACCTCCTCTTGTCAGTCTCCACCTCTTGACCTCCCCTGGTCAGAATCTCTACCTCCTGACCTCCTCTGGTCAGTTTCTACGTCCTGGCCTCCTCTGGTCAACCTCCTGACCTCCTCTGGTCAGTCTCCACTTCCTGACCTCCTCTGGTCAGAGTCTCTACGTCCTGACCTCCTCTGGTCAGAGTCCCTACCTCCTTACCTCCTCGGGTCAGAATCTCCACATCCTGACCTCCTCTGGTCAGTCTCCACCTCCTGATTTCCTGTAGTCAGAATCTCCAACCCCTACCTCCTCTGATCAGCGGCTCTTCCTCCTGAACTCCTCTGGTCAGTCCCCACTCCTGACCTCCTCTACTCAGAGATCAGGACTCGACAGGACTCTGGGGAGGGGAAGTCAGGACTGGACAGGGCTCTGGGGAGTGGAGGAGGTCAGGACTGGACAGGGCTCTGGGGAAGGGGAGGTCAGGACTGGACAGGGCTCTGGGGAGGGGGAGGTCAGGACTAGACCTGGCTCTGGGGGGAGGTCAGGACTGGACAGGGCTCTGGGGAGGGGAAGGTCAGGACTGGAAAGGGCTCTGGGGAGTGGGGGAGGTCAGAACTGGACAGGGCTCTGGGGAGTGGGGGGAGGTCAGGACTGGACAGGATTCTGGGGAGTGGGGGAGGTCAGGACTGGACAGGGCTCTGGGGAGTGGGGGAGGTCAGGACTGGACAAGTTCTGGGGAGTAGGGGGAGGTCAGGACTGGAGAGGGCTCTGGGGAGTTGGGGAGGTCTGACTACACAGGGCTCTGGGGAGGTGGGGAGGTCAGGACTGGACAGGGCTCTGGGGAGTGGGGTAGGTCAGGACTGGACAGGGTCTGGGGGTGGGGGAGGTCAGGACTAGACAGGGCTCTGGGGAGTGGGGGAGCTCAGGACTGGACAGGGTCTGGGGAGTGTGGGAGGTCAGGACTAGACAGGGCTCTGGGGAGTGGGGGGAGATCAGGACTAGACAGGGCTCTGGGGAGTGAAGGAGGTCAGAACTAGACAGGGCTCTGGGGAGTCGGGGAGGTCAGGGCTGGACAGGGCTCTGGGGAGTGGGGGAGGTCAGAACTAGATAGGGCTCTGGGGAGGGAGGTCAGGACTGGACAGGGCTCTGGGGAGGGGAGGTCAAGACTGGTCAGGGCTCTGGGGAGTGGGGGAGGTCAGGACTGGACAGGGTCTGGGGAGTGGGGGAGGTCAGGACTGGACAGGGCTCTGGGGAGTGGGGGAGGTCAGAACTGGACAGGGCTCTGGGGAGTAGGGGAGGTCAGGACTAGACAGGCTCTGGGGAGGGAAGGTCAGGACTGGACAGGGCTCAGGGGAGTGGGGGAGGTCAGGACTGGACAGGGTTCTGGGGAGTGGGGGAGGTCAGAACTGGACAGGGCTCTGGGAAGTGGGGTGAGGTCAGGACTGGACAGGATTCTGGGGAGTGGGAGAGGTCAGAACTGGACAGGATTCTGGGGAGTGGGGGAGGTCAGGACTGGACAGGGCTCTGGGGAGTGGGGGAGGTCAGGACTGGACAGGGCTCTGGGGAGTAGGGGGAGGTCAGAACTGGACAGGGTTCTGGGGAGGGGGAGGTCAGGACTGGACAGGGCTCTGGGGAGTGGGGTGAGGTCAGGACTGGACAGGATTCTGGGGAGTGGGGGAGGTCAGGACTGGACGGGGCTCTGGGGAGTGGGGGAGGTCAGGACTTGACAGGGCTCTGGGGAGTGGGGGGAGGTCAGGACTGGACAGGGTTCTGGGGAGGGGGGATGTCAGGACTGGACAGGGCTCTGGGGAGTGGGGTGAGGTCAGGACTGGACAGGGTTCTGGAGAGTGGGGGAGGTCAGGACTGGACAGGGCTCTGAGGAGTGGGGGAGGTCAGGAATAGACAGGGCTCTGGGGAGGGGGGAGGTCAGGACTGGACAGGGCTCTGGGGAGTGGCGGAGGTCAGAACTGGACAGGGCTCTGGGGAGTGGGGGAGGTCAGAACTGGACAGGGCTCTGGGGAGTGGGGGGAGGTCAGAACTGGGCAGGGCTCTGGGGAGTGGGGGAGGTCAGGACTGGACAGGGCTCATGGGAGTTGGGGAGGTCAGGACTGGATAGGGCTCTGGGGAGTGGGGGAGGTCAGGACTGGACAGGGCTCTGGGGAGGGAGGAGGTCAGGACTAGACAGGGTTCTGGGGAGTGGGGGAGGTCAGGACTGGACAGGGCTCTGGGGAATGGGGGAGGTCAGGACTGGACAGGGTCTGGTGAGTGGGGGAGGTCAGGACTGGACAGGGCTCTGGGGAGGGGGAGGTCAAGACTGGACAGGGCTCTGGGGAGTGGGGGAGGTCAGGACTGGACAGGGTTCTGGGGAGTGGGGGAGGTCAGGACTGGACAGGGGTCTGGGGAGTGGGGGAGGTCAGGACTGGACAGGGCTCTGGGGAGTGGGGGAGGTCAGTACTGGACAGGGCTCTGGGGAGGGAGGAAGTCAGGACTGGACAGGGTTCTGGGGAGGGGGGAGGTCAGGACTGGACAGGGCTCTGGGGAGTGGGGGAGGTCAGGACTACACAGGGCTCTGGGGAGTGGGTGAGGTCAGGACTGGACAGGGCTCTGGGGAGTGGGGGAGGTCAGAACTAGACAGGGCTCTGGGGAGTCGGTGAGGTCAGGACTGGACAGGGCTCTGGGGAGTGGGGTAGGTCAGGACTGGACAGGGTCTGGGGAGTGGGGGAGGTCAGGACTTGACAGGGCTCTGGGGAGTGGGGGAGGTCAGGACTGGACAGGGTCTGGGGAGTGGGGGAGGTCAGGACTACACAGAGCTCTTTGGATTGGTGGGAGGTCAGGACTGGACAGGGTTCTGGGGAGTGTGGGAGGTCAGGACTAGACAGGGCTCTGGGGAGTGGGGGAGGTCAGAACTAGACAGGGCTCTGGGGAGTGGGGGAGGTCAGGGCTGGACAGTGCTCTGGGGAGTGGGGGAGGTCAGAACTAGACAGGGCTCTGGGGAGTGGGGGAGGTCAGGGCTGGACAGGGCTCTGGGGAGTGGGGGAGGTCAGAACTAGACAGGGCTCTGGGGAGGGGAGGTCAGGACTGGACAGGGCTCTGGGGAGGGGAGGTCAGGACTGGTCAGGGCTCTGGGGAGTGGGGGTGGTCAGGACTGGACAGGGCTCTGGGGAGTGGGGGAGGTCAGGACTGGACAGGGCTCTGGGGAGTGGGGGAGGTCAGAACTGGACAGGGCTCTGGGGAGTAGGGGAGGTCAGGACTAGACAGGCTCTGGGGAGGTAAGGTCAGGACTGGACAGGGCTCTGGGGAGTGGGGGAGGTCAGGACTGGACAGGGTTCTGGGGAGTGGGGGAGGTCAGGACTGGACAGGGCTCTGGGGAGTGGGGGAGGTCAGGACTGGACAGGGCTCTGGGGAGTGGGGGAGGTCAGGACTGGACAGGGCTCTGGGGAGTGGGGGGGGGTCGGGACTGGAGAGGGTTCTGGGGAGGAGGAGGTCAGGACTGGACAGGGTCTGGGGAGGGGAGGTCAGGACTGGACAGGGTCTGGGGAGTGGGGGATGTCAGGACTACACAGGGCTCTGGGGAGTGGGGGAGGTCAGGACTGGACAGGGTTCTGGGGAGGAGGAGGTCAGGACTAGACAGGGCTCTGGGGAGTGGGAGGTCAGGACTAGACTGGGCTCTGGGGAGTGGGGGAGGTCAGAACTAGACCGGGCTCTGGGGAGTGGTGTAGGTCAGAACTGGACAGGGCTCTGGGGAGGGGAGGTCAGGACTGGACAGGGCTCTGGGGAGGGGAGGTCAGGTTTGGTCAGGGCTCTGTGGAGTGGGGGAGGTCAGGACTGGACAGGGTCTGAGGAGGGGGAGGTCAGGACTGGACAGGGTCTGGGGAGGGGGAGGTCAGGACTGGACAGGGCTCTGGGGGGTGGGAGAGGTCAGGACTGGACACGGTCTGGGAATGAGGAGGTCAGGACTGGACAGGGTGTGGGGAGGGGGAGGTCAGGACTGGACAGAGTGTGGGGAAGGGGAGGTTAGGACTGGACAGGGCTCTGGGGAGAGGGGGAGGTCAGGACTGGACAGGGTCTGGGGAGGGGGAGGTCAGGACTGGATAGGGTCTGGGGAGGGAGACACCAGCACACCATTCAGTGGGCCCAGACCTGAGAGTCACTGAGCGCCATCAGCCGAGTGATAAATGGACCCTATTTTTAACGAGAGACACTGCAGAGACCATTTCTATTTGTTTTTGTGGCTCTGCGAGGCTCTGTGCCTGGTATTAATGCCGCTGTGAGGGAGATAAACTGAGCGGCTGAGCTCTGAGCCCCTCTGATACCATCAGCAACCACAGGGAAAAATGCCGCGTAATAATCTTGTGAAGGTTTTCTAAATTAAGACCAAACAGATGACCTGCGGTGTATCAGCCCCTCTGTGGCTGCCACCATGCTCCCATCCATCTGAAGACCCAAGTGACAGTGGCAGGACAGGCACGGCAGCCAGTGACCGGGAGGGGGTGGCCACACGGTCACTGCAGAGTCCCTGGAAGATCAGAGCCCAGCCTGGGACCCCAAAGGTGCTGGGTGCAGTGGGTTTGGTCCATTAGTGTCCGTGGCAGTGCCTCCTCCTGCAGCACACTGCTCTACGCCAGTTGCCTGGGAGGTCAGGTGGAGGGGAGGCCGGATGGGAGATCAGGCGAGGTGGGGGAGCCAGGGCGGACAATGAGGAGACCAAGAGGGAGGCCAGGAGAAGGAAGGTGGGGAGGCAGGCCAGGTATAGAGGAGGAAATCAGGAGGACCGGTCAGGAGGACCAAGTCAGGGGGAACAGGTCAAAGGGCAGGTCAGGGAGGACAGGTCAGGAGACAGGTCAGGGGGGACAGGTCAAGGGGGACAGGTCCAAGGACAGATCACCGAACAGGTCAGGGGGACAGATCAGAGGGTAGATCAGGGGGGACAGGTCGAGGGGGTCAGGTCAGGGCGGGGGCAGGTCAGGGGGACAGATCAGGGGACAGGTCAGGGTGTGCAGGTCAGGTGCATCAGGACAGGCTACAGAGTCTCAAGACTACCCAGGGTCTGACCTGCCCCTGGAAGCAACGGGGAGAGGCCTTCCACCTCTCCCAGCTGCCCGGCCCAGACTGCACCAACTTGACCACTGGAGTCCCCTGAGGTCAGATCCCAGCACAAGGTGAAGATCGGGGGCAGGGGCAGAGCAGGCTGGCCCTTCCCAGACATCGATGCAGGCCTGTGGGGTCAGCCCCTCCATGCCTAGTGGGGTACACAGTGCCCTGAGTTGTGTGTAGCACCCCATCAGGCCTCACTCCAACTCTGGACCCAGGTCCAGCTCCCCGAATACTGCCCCAGGCATGCATATGGCAGGGCAGGGGCACAGCAGGCTTGCCAGTGGCAGGCCAGGTTGCCCCTCAGTGCCAGCCCTGAGGCAGCTGCCCAGATCCCACGTCAGACCACCCACTGTGCACCCCTGGACAGGCCCCCAGCCCAGGGCGGCTTCTGTTTCCAGTGAGGAAGCCCTAGGCCAAAGCATATCTGGCACTAGATCCTCCAAAGTGGGGCCTCTCCGCTGCTGGCCACTGCATACTCACACTGGGCAGGGCTGGCCTCCCACAGAGGGTCACGAGCCCATGGGAAAGCCGGCAGGGAAGCCAGTCCTCTCCCGTGGAGATTCACTGACCCCCAGGCTGAGGTCAGTAGCTTCTGAGGACTTTCTGCCCAGGACAGGTGCATGGGGCCAGGGTTTGGCACAGGCTCCTGTCTGCAGCCTCTGAAGTCTGAATCAGTAGGTCACCCCATACCTTCTGGTCACGTCCTGTCCCCACCCAGGTTGGCCTGAACTCCAGTGCTCAGTTGGAGTGCAGCATTTGTGCCGAGCTCCCTGGGGGCTGTGTCTGTTTACCAGTGTCTGTGCAGTGCTCACCGGGGGCTGTGCAGTGCTCACTAGTGTCTGTGTGATGCTCACCAGGGCTGTGCCGTGCTCACCAGGGCTGCGCCGTGCTCACCAGGGCTGGGCCATGTTCACCAGTGCCTGTGCAGTGCTCACCAGTGTCTGTGCGGTGCTCACCAGGGCTGTGCCGTGCTCACCAGGGCTGGGCCGTGTTCACCAGTGTCTGTGCAGTGCTCACCAGTGCCAGTGCAGTGCTCACCAGTGTCTGTGCAGTGCTCACTAGTGTCTGTGCAGTGCTCACCAGTGTCTGTGCCGTGCTCACCAGGGCTGGGCCGTGTTCACCAGTGTCTGTGCAGTGCTCACCAGTGTCTGTGCAGTGCTCACCAGTGCCAGTGCAGTGCTCACCAGTGTCTGTGCAGTGCTCACCAGTGTCTTTCAGTGCTCACCAGTGTCTGTGCAGTGCTCACCAGGGCTGTGCTGTGCTCACCAGTGTCTGCGCAGTGCTCACCAGTGTCTGCGCAGTGCTCACCAGTGTCTGTGCTGTGCTCACCAGTGTCTGTGCCGTGCTCACCAGTGTCTGTGCAGTGCTTACCAGTGTCAGTGTAGTGCTCACCAGGGCTGTGCCGTGCTCACCAGTGTCTGTGCAGTGCTCACCAGTGTCTGTGCCGTGCTCACCAGTGTCTGTGTAGTGCTCACCGAGGCTGTGCAGTGCTCACCAGTGTCTGTGCCGTGCTCACCAGTGTCTGTGCCATGCTCACCAGAGCTGTGCTGTACTCACCAGTGTCTGTGCAGTGCTCACCAGGGCTGTGCCGTGCTCACCAGTGTCTGTGCAGTGCTCACCAGTGTCTGTGCAGTGCTCACCAGTGTCTGTGCAGTGCTCACCAGGGTTGTGCCGTGCTCACCAGTGTCTATGTGGTGCTCACCAGTGTCTGCGCAGTGATCACCAGTGTCTGTGCAAACAGTGTCTGTGCAGTGCTCACCAGTGTCTGTGCCTTGCTCACCAGTGTCTGCGCAGTGCTCACCAGTGTCTTTCAGTGCTCACAAGTGTCTGTGCCGTGTTCACCAGTGTCTGTGCCGTGCTCACCAGGGCTGTGCCGTGTTCACCAGGGCTGTGCAGTGCTCACCAGGGTTGGACCGTGCTCACCATTGTCTGTGCAGTGCTCACCAGTGTCTGTGCAGTGCTCACCAGGGCTATGCAGTGCTCACCAGTGTCTGTGCCGTGCTCACCAGGGCTGCGCAGTGCTCACCAGTGTCTGTGCAGTGCTCACCAGTGTCTGTGCATTGCTCACTGGTGTCTGTGCCATGATCACCGGTGTCTATGTGGTGCTCACCAGTGTCTGTGCCGTGCTCACCTGTGTCTGTGCAGTGCTCACCAGTGTCTGTGCAGTGCTCACCAGGCCTGTGCCAGGCTCACTAGTGTCTGTGCCGTGCTCACCAGTGTCTGTGCCATGCTCACCAGAGCTGTGCCGTGCTCACCAGTGTCTGTGCAGTGCTCACCAGTGTCTGTGCAGTGCTCACCAGGGTTGTGCCGTGCTCACCAGTGTCTATGTGGTGCTCACCAGTGTCTGCGCAGTGATCACCAGTGTCTGTGCAAACAGTGTCTGTGCAGTGCTCACCAGTGTCTGTGCCTTGCTCACCAGTGTCTGCGCAGTGCTCACCAGTGTCTTTCAGTGCTCACAAGTGTCTGTGCCGTGTTCACCAGTGTCTGTGCCGTGCTCACCAGGGCTGTGCCGTGTTCACCAGGGCTGTGCAGTGCTCACCAGTGTCTGTGCCGTGCTCACCAGTGTCTGTGCAGTGCTCACCGGGGCTGTGCAGTGCTCACCAGTGTCTGTGCAGTGCTCACCGGGGCTATGCAGTGCTCACCAGTGTCTGCGCAGTGCTCACCAGTGTCTTGCAGTGCTCACCAGTGTCTGTGCAGTGCTCACCAGGGCTCTGCAGTGCTCACCAGTGTCTGTGCCGTGCTCACCAGGGCTGCGCAGTGCTCACCAGTGTCTTGCAGTGCTCACCAGTGTCTGTGCATTGCTCACTGGTGTCTGTGCCATGCTCACCGGTGTCTATGTGGTGCTCACCAGTGTCTGTGCCGTGCTCACCTGTGTCTGTGCAGTGCTCACCAGGCCTGTGCCAGGCTCACTAGTGTCTGTGCCGTGCTCACCAGTGTCTGTGCAGTGCTCACCAGGCCTGTGCCAGGCTCACCAGTGTCTGTGCAGTGCTCACCAGTGTCTGCATAGTCCTCATCAGTGTCTGCGCAGTGCTCACCAGTGTCTGTGCAGTGCTCACCAGTGTCTGTGCAGTGCTCACCAGGGCTCTGCAGTGCTCACCAGTGTCTGTGCCGTGCTCACCAGGGCTGCGCAGTGCTCACCAGTGTCTTGCAGTGCTCACCAGTGTCTGTGCATTGCTCACTGGTGTCTGTGCCATGCTCACCGGTGTCTATGTGGTGCTCACCAGTGTCTGTGCCGTGCTCACCGGGGTGTGCAGTGCTCACCAGGGCTGTGCAGTGCTCACCAGTGTCTGTGCCGTGCTCACCAGTGTCTGTGCAGTGCTCACCAGTGTCTGCACAGTCCTCATCAGTGTCTGCGCAGTGCTCACCAGTGTCTGTGCAGTGCTCACCAGTGTCTGTGCAGTGATCACCGGGGCTGTGCAATGCTCACCAGTGTCTGTGCAGTGCTCACCAGGGCTGTGCAGTGCTCACCAGTGTCTGTGCCATGCTCACCAGTGTCTGTGCAGTGCTCACCAGTGTCTGTGCAGTGCTCACCAGGGCTGTGCAGTGCTCACCAGTGTCTGTGCAGTGCTCACCAGGGCTGTGCCGTGCTCACCAGTGTCTGTGCCGTGCTCACCAGTGTCTTGCAGTGCTCACCAGTGTCTGTGCCGTGCTCACCAGGGCTGCGCAGTGCTCACCAGTGTCTGTGCAGTGCTCACCAGTGTCTGTGCCATGCTCACCGGTGTCTATGTGGTGCTCACCAGGGCTGTGCAGTGCTCACCGGGGCTGTGCAGTGCTCACCAGTGTCTGTGCAGTGCTCACCAGTGTCTGTGCAGTGCTCACCAGGGTTGGGCCGTGCTCACCATTGTCTGTGCAGTGCTCACCAGTGTCTGTGCAGTGCTCACCAGGGCTCTGCAGTGCGCACCAGTGTCTGTGCCGTGCTCACCAGGGCTGCGCAGTGCTCACCAGTGTCTTGCAGTGCTCACCAGTTTCTTTGCATTGCTCACTGGTGTCTGTGCCATGCTCACCGGTGTCTATGTGGTGCTCACCAGTGTCTGTGCAGTGCTCACCAGGCCTGTGCCAGGCTCACTAGTGTCTGTGCCGTGCTCACCAGTGTCTGTGCAGTCCTCACCAGTATCTGTGCAGTGTTCACCGGGGCTGTGTCATGCTCACCAGTGTCTGTGCAGTGCTCACCAGTGTCTGTGCAGTGCTCACCAGGGCTGTGCAGTGCTCACCAGTGTCTGCGCAGTGCTCACCAGGGCTGTGCAGTGCTCACCAGTGTCTTTCAGTGCTCACCAGTGTCTGCGCAGTGCTCACCAGTGTCTGTGCAGTGCTCACCAGTGTCTGTGCAGTGCTCACCGGGGCTATGCAGTGCTCACCAGTGTCTGCGCCGTGCTCACCAGTGTCTGTGCCGTGCTCACCAGTGTCTGTGCAGTGCTCACCGGGGCTGTGCAGTGCTCACCAGTGTCTGCGTAGTGCTCACCAGGGCTGTGCAGTGCTCACCAGTGTCTGCAGTGCTCACCAGTGTCTGTGCAGTGCTCTCCAGGGCTGTGCAGTGCTCACCAGTGTCTGCAGTGCTCACCAGTGTCTGTGTAGTGCTCACCAGTGTCAGTGCAGTGCTCACCATTGTCTGTGCAGTGCTCACCAGTGTCTGTGTAGTGCTCAACAGTGTCTTGCAGTGCTCACCGGGGCTGTGCAGTGCTCACCAGGGCTGGGCCGTGCTCACCATTGTCTGTGCAGTGCTCACCAGCGTCTGTGCAGTGCTCACTGGGGCTGTGCCAGGCTCACCAGTGTCTGTGCAGTGCTCACCGGGGCTGTGCAGTGCTCACCAGTGTCTGTGTAGTGCTCACCAGTGCTGTGCAGTGCTCACCAGTGTCTGCAGTGCTCACCAGTGTCTGTGCAGTGCTCTCCAGGGCTGTGCAGTGCTCACCAGTGTCTGCAGTGCTCACCAGTGTCTGTGTAGTGCTCACCAGTGTCTGTGCAGTGCTCACCATTGTCTGTGCAGTGCTCACCAGTGTCTGTGTAGTGCTCACCAGTGTCTTGCAGTGCTTACCAGGGCTGTGCAATGCTCACCAGTGTCTGTGCCGTGCTCACCAGTGTCTGTGCAGTGCTCACCAGGGCTGTGAAGTGCTCACCAGTGTCTGCAGTGCTCACCAGTGTCTGTGCAGTGCTCACCAGTGTCTTGCAGTGCTCACCAGGGCTGTGCAGTGCTCACCAGTGTCTGTGCCGTGCTCACCAGTGTCTGTGCAGTGCTCACCAGGGCTGTGAAGTGCTCACCAGTGTCTGCAGTGCTCACCAGTGTCTGTGTAGTGCTCACCAGTGTCTGTGTAGTGCTCACCAGTGTGTGTGTAGTGCTCAACAGTGTCTTGCAGTGCTCACCAGGGCTGTGCAGTGCTCACCAGTGTCTGTGCCGTGCTCACCAGTGTCTCTGCAGTGCTCACCAGTGTTTGTGCAGTGCTCACCGGGGCTGTGCAGTGCTCACCAGGGCTGTGCAGTGCTCACCAGTGTCTGCGCAGTGCTCACCAGTGTCTGTGCAGTGCTCACCGGGGCTGTGCAGTGCTCACCAGTGTCTGTGCAGTACTCACGAGTGTCTGTGCAGTGCTCACCGGGGCTGTGCAGTGCTCACCAGTGTCTGTGTAGTGCTCACCAGTGTCTGTGCCGTGCTCACCAGGGCTGGGCCGTGCTCACCATTGTCTGTGCAGTGCTCACCAGCGTCTGTGCAGTGCTCACTGGGGCTGTGCCAGGCTCACCAGTGTCTGTGCAGTGCTCACCGGGGCTGTGCAGTGCTCACCAGTGTCTGTGCAGTACTCACGAGTGTCTGTGCAGTGCTCACCGGGGCTGTGCAGTGCTCACCAGTGTCTGTGTAGTGCTCACCAGTGTCTGTGCCGTGCTCACCAGGGCTGGGCCGTGCTCACCATTGTCTGTGCAGTGCTCACCAGCGTCTGTGCAGTGCTCACTGGGGCTGTGCCAGGCTCACCAGTGTCTGTGCAGTGCTCACCAGTGTCTTTCAGTGCTCACCAGTGTCTGTGCAGTGCTCGCCAGTGTCTGTGCAGTGCTCACCGGGGCTGTGCCAGGCTCACCAGTGTCTGTGCAGCGCTCACCAGTGTCTTTCAGTGCTCACCAGGGCTGTGCAGTGCTCACCAGTGTCTGTGCAGTGCTCACCAGGGCTGTGCAGTGCTCACCAGTGTCTGTGCAGTGCTCACCAGTGTCTGTGTAGTGCTCACCAGGGCTGTGCAGTGCTCACCAGGGCTGTGCAGTGCTCACCAGTGTCTGTGCAGTGCTCACCAGTGTCTGTGCAGTGCTCACCAGTGTCTGTGTAGTGCTCACCAGGGCTGTGCAGTGGTCACCAGTGTCTGTGCAGTGCTCACCAGTGTCTGTGCCATGCTCACCGGTGTCTATGTGGTGCTCACCAGGGCTGTGCAGTGCTCACCGGGGCTGTGCAGTGCTCACCAGTGTCTGTGCAGTGCTCACCAGTGTCTGTGCAGTGCTCACCAGGGTTGGGCCGTGCTCACCATTGTCTGTGCAGTGCTCACCAGTGTCTGTGCAGTGCTCACCAGGGCTCTGCAGTGCGCACCAGTGTCTGTGCCGTGCTCACCAGGGCTGCGCAGTGCTCACCAGTGTCTTGCAGTGCTCACCAGTTTCTTTGCATTGCTCACTGGTGTCTGTGCCATGCTCACCGGTGTCTATGTGGTGCTCACCAGTGTCTGTGCAGTGCTCACCAGGCCTGTGCCAGGCTCACTAGTGTCTGTGCCGTGCTCACCAGTGTCTGTGCAGTCCTCACCAGTATCTGTGCAGTGTTCACCGGGGCTGTGTCATGCTCACCAGTGTCTGTGCAGTGCTCACCAGTGTCTGTGCAGTGCTCACCAGGGCTGTGCAGTGCTCACCAGTGTCTGCGCAGTGCTCACCAGGGCTGTGCAGTGCTCACCAGTGTCTTTCAGTGCTCACCAGTGTCTGCGCAGTGCTCACCAGTGTCTGTGCAGTGCTCACCAGTGTCTGTGCAGTGCTCACCGGGGCTATGCAGTGCTCACCAGTGTCTGCGCCGTGCTCACCAGTGTCTGTGCCGTGCTCACCAGTGTCTGTGCAGTGCTCACCGGGGCTGTGCAGTGCTCACCAGTGTCTGCGTAGTGCTCACCAGGGCTGTGCAGTGCTCACCAGTGTCTGCAGTGCTCACCAGTGTCTGTGCAGTGCTCTCCAGGGCTGTGCAGTGCTCACCAGTGTCTGCAGTGCTCACCAGTGTCTGTGTAGTGCTCACCAGTGTCAGTGCAGTGCTCACCATTGTCTGTGCAGTGCTCACCAGTGTCTGTGTAGTGCTCAACAGTGTCTTGCAGTGCTCACCGGGGCTGTGCAGTGCTCACCAGGGCTGGGCCGTGCTCACCATTGTCTGTGCAGTGCTCACCAGCGTCTGTGCAGTGCTCACTGGGGCTGTGCCAGGCTCACCAGTGTCTGTGCAGTGCTCACCGGGGCTGTGCAGTGCTCACCAGTGTCTGTGTAGTGCTCACCAGTGCTGTGCAGTGCTCACCAGTGTCTGCAGTGCTCACCAGTGTCTGTGCAGTGCTCTCCAGGGCTGTGCAGTGCTCACCAGTGTCTGCAGTGCTCACCAGTGTCTGTGTAGTGCTCACCAGTGTCTGTGCAGTGCTCACCATTGTCTGTGCAGTGCTCACCAGTGTCTGTGTAGTGCTCACCAGTGTCTTGCAGTGCTTACCAGGGCTGTGCAGTGCTCACCAGTGTCTGTGCCGTGCTCACCAGTGTCTGTGCAGTGCTCACCAGGGCTGTGAAGTGCTCACCAGTGTCTGCAGTGCTCACCAGTGTCTGTGTAGTGCTCACCAGTGTCTGTGCAGTGCTCACCAGTGTCTTGCAGTGCTCACCAGTGTCTTGCAGTGCTCACCAGGGCTGTGCAGTGCTCACCAGTGTCTGTGCCGTGCTCACCAGTGTCTGTGCAGTGCTCACCAGGGCTGTGAAGTGCTCACCAGTGTCTGCAGTGCTCACCAGTGTCTGTGTAGTGCTCACCAGTGTCTGTGCAGTGCTCACCAGTGTGTGTGTAGTGCTCAACAGTGTCTTGCAGTGCTCACCAGGGCTGTGCAGTGCTCACCAGTGTCTGTGCCGTGCTCACCAGTGTCTCTGCAGTGCTCACCAGTGTTTGTGCAGTGCTCACCGGGGCTGTGCAGTGCTCACCAGGGCTGTGCAGTGCTCACCAGTGTCTGCGCAGTGCTCACCAGTGTCTGTGCAGTGCTCACCGGGGCTGTGCAGTGCTCACCAGTGTCTGTGCAGTACTCACGAGTGTCTGTGCAGTGCTCACCGGGGCTGTGCAGTGCTCACCAGTGTCTGTGTAGTGCTCACCAGTGTCTGTGCCGTGCTCACCAGGGCTGGGCCGTGCTCACCATTGTCTGTGCAGTGCTCACCAGCGTCTGTGCAGTGCTCACTGGGGCTGTGCCAGGCTCACCAGTGTCTGTGCAGTGCTCACCAGTGTCTTTCAGTGCTCACCAGTGTCTGTGCAGTGCTCGCCAGTGTCTGTGCAGTGCTCACCGGGGCTGTGCCAGGCTCACCAGTGTCTGTGCAGCGCTCACCAGTGTCTTTCAGTGCTCACCAGGGCTGTGCAGTGCTCACCAGTGTCTGTGCAGTGCTCACCAGGGCTGTGTAGTGCTCACCAGTGTCTGTGCAGTGCTCACCAGTGTCTGTGTAGTGCTCACCAGGGCTGTGCAGTGCTCACCAGGGCTGTGCAGTGCTCACCAGTGTCTGTGCAGTGCTCACCAGTGTCTGTGCAGTGCTCACCAGTGTCTGTGTAGTGCTCACCAGGGCTGTGCAGTGGTCACCAGTGTCTGTGTAGTGCTCACCAGGGCTGTGCAGTGCTCACCAGTGTCTGTGCAGTGCTCGCCAGTGTCTGTGCAGTGCTCGCCAGTGTCTGTGTAGTGCTCACCGGGGCTGTGCCAGGCTCACCAGTGTCTGTGCCGTGTTCAGATGGTAACCAGTGTCTGGGCCGGGCCCAGTTCAGGCCAGGGAGGCCCTGTGGGGCCCCTTGGTGCTGGGTGAGCTCAGTCCAGGCTGACCGGCCCCCACTCCCCAGCCAGCCCCCACCAGATCAATGGCTTTGGAAATCTGAAAAGAGCCCAAACAAAGAAGTGGGCTTGTACGCGCCAGCCTGCGCCCGCTGACAAATGGCCCCCTCTTTAGGGACTTATCTCTCCGGGACTCGTGGATGAGGGATGGCGTCATTTGTCCTGTGGCTCCTCTGGACCAGCCAAGCCGGATCTATTTAAAAGATAGTGCGATACTGTCGACAGCAATAGACAGGGTAATTGCAGAGCGAGAGCCGGGGTATAAATTACACGGCTCTAAGTGGTGGAGTGGCCGCAGGAGAGCGGGGAAATTCCTGACAATTTACTCGTCCCTCTGCCCCGCCACCTGCTTATCACCCGCCAGCAGAAGAAACGCGCTCCGGGTGAAAAAATTAAGTATTGATCAAATTAACAGTTCTTACTGAGCTTTTTAAGGGAGAAAAGGAGGGAAACAATTAAATTTAGAACACAAAAGACGCAGCAGGATAACTCCTGACCTCTCGTGGCAAAGTCTGTGACACCAACAAGCAGGAAATACAGCCGGGCAGGCTCCAGCCTCGGAGACATTCCCAGCCAGCGCCAGCCACCCTGCTCTCGTGCTTATTACCAGGTCCATGGCCCCTGTGCGGGGCCCTTTGCCTATCTTCTCAGACCCAGTGCAGGCCTATAAAGAAGCACCAGCCCGGGGTATCCTGTGGGGAGGAGGCCGTGGGCTGGAGGCCGGTTCAGCTGGACAGGCCGCTGCTGGAGGCCGGATGACCCTGGTTCACCAGAGGAGCCCAGGAGGGCCCCAAATGGCCAGAACCAAGATGCCGGGCCCTCTCCCAGCCGTGAGGAAGGGAGGCCTCAAGCCCTCGGCACACAAAGGCAGAAAACACCCCCTCAAGAGGTCTGAGACAGACCCTGTGCCCGGACCCACATCAACACCGTGGCCAGCTGCGGACACAGGGCACACAGGGAGGGATGCTGGGCTCCCCAGCCTTGCTGCTTCCTTTCTCCCTCTCGCCCACCCCACCTCACTCTCCAGGCCTCAGTGCCCACAGACCCGTCTTACTCACTCAAGCCGAGAGCCTCTGGCTGGCCTCCTCCTCCCCAGCTGGCCCCTGGCAAACACCTGCCTCTGGCGGCCTCCTGCTCTGGCTCTGACCGCACGGCAAGGTGCAGCTCTGCCCCTGTCTCAGCTGACCTGACCCCAGCCCAGCCTCACTGCTGTCTCTAGTGCACTGGTTCCAGGAAGCCGGGAGCTGTGGGGCTGTGGCCCCCGACAACTCCCACAGAAGGAGCAGTGTGGTTGCTTCAGGCACTGAGCAGCACAGGTGGTGGGGACAGAGCCCAGGGTTCCTGCAGCCCGGGGACAGGCAGCGGCTGACGGGCTCAGCGCCAGGCAAAGACAGCGGGAGCCTAGGGCAGCCCAGAGAGCCCAGATAGGGATGGACAGAGAGAAGAACGAGCAATGGCCACCGGGAATACAGCTGAGAAATCGGGGCTGACACCTCTCTGCCCCGAAGGACACACATGAGATCCAGACCCCACACCCCTGGCTGCTTGCATCCAGAACAGAGTGTTGGGGTAATATGATCCCCAAACAACAAAGATCAGAAGAGAGAGAGGCGGGAGAGAGAGAGAGGGAGGGAGGGAGGGAGAGAGAGGGAGAGAGAGAGAGAAAGAGAGAGGGAGAGAGGGAGGGAGGGAGGGAGAGGGAGGGAGGGAGGGAGGAAGGGAGAGAGAGGGGGGGGAGGAGGAGAGAGAGAGAGAAAGAGGAGAGAGAGAGAGAGAGAGAGAGAGAGAGAGAGAGAGAGAGAGGAGAGAGAGAGAGAGAGGGAGAGAGGGAGAGAGAGGGAGAGAGAGAGGTAGGAGAGGGAGAGAGGAGAGAGAGAGGGGGGGAGGGAGGAGAGAGATCGCCACAGCACATCCCTCAGAAGACAATGTTTAGGCATGAAGAATGGCCGTCACCGGATCCTTCTGGAAGCCCCCCTCCCACACTGGATACCTTTTCTCTGCATAGTAATGTGTCTAAAAAAAAAAAAGAGCCACTGATATATGTAACAAGAAGTGTATCTCTCTTTCGGAGACAGAACATTTTAATTCCCCGACACCTTTTAGTGATTGCTTCAATTTCCAAAGATTTTGATAAAATCATGCGGTTTAAGAGTGGAGGGATGGCGCGGCCGGCACGGCCGGCAGTATTGAAATGCTTCTGTTCCGTAGCCTTCATCTGACACAGCCCGGCTCGGGGCTAATAAACGCTGCGTGATGAATGTCGGAGCCACGATTGTAAAAATATACTTGTAATTGGGTTAATATGCCTTAAAATACGATCCATCAGTCATCTTTCTCCTCCCTGCGGCATGCGCAGTGCGCAGGGGTGCATGGCCGGCTGCCTCTCCTCCCCACCCTGCTTGCTGCCTCCACTGCTCCGGGCCACAGGCCCTTGGCCACCTACACGGTCCCAAAGCCGAGGGTCCAGCAGAAGCCCGAGACCCGCCGGTCACTGGCCAGAGCAGAGGCTGAGCAGGACACACCGGGGTGGGGGGCGGTGGGGATGGCTCTCGCCCCTCCCGGGGGTCTCGGGAGGGGGCTCAGGGTGGGCTGCAGTGGCCTCCTCTCTCGAGGTCCACACCCACCCTGGTGGGCAGCTGGTGGGCGGAGCCTGCACGCCACTGATGGTGACAAGTAGTGGGGCCGGGGCTGAGACTACAAGGGTGCAGGCCAGCAGGACAGGGGCGGATGGGGCCTCCTCTCGGCGGGCAGCCGTGGCAGTGGCCAGGCCACCATCAGGGAAGCGCTGCCCTGAAGCCATGTTAGAGGAGCTGCTCAGCCTGGCCACAGCCAGACCTCTTCCACCCAGGCTGTCTCCTGGCCACACATGCAGACATGGGGCCACGGGACGTCTGTGTTCTCTGCAGCTGACAAGTCTCACAGCTCTCTCCAGGGCCGGGTCACATGGGTGGGTCATGTGACCCCACAGGGTCTCAGACTGGCTGATGGAGTAGCCGGGTGGGGAAATGAGTGGATGACAGATGGGTGTGTCCGTGGACACAGGGGAGAGGTAGGAAGATGATGATGAACGGACGGACGGGTGTGTCTAAGCAGGTCGAAGTGTGGTGGAGGGGGTAGGTAGATGGAGTGAGGAATGGACAGGTGAGTACGTGGATGGATAAACGGATGGATGGCTAGGTGCACTGGTTACTAGCTGGATGGATGGATAATGGCTGGGTAGATTGACAAATGGATGGGTGGGTGGCCACCCGCCTGGCTGGAGGGTAAAGAATGGATTTGTGAGTGGGTGAGTGGAGATATGAGTGATTGGCTATTGGGAAGAGGTGGCCAGCTGGTTAAAAGGCATATGGAAGGTGGATAAAAGGAGGGTGGAGAGAGGAATGGGCAGACAATGGATGAATGGTAGACATGTGGATGGGTGAGCAGACTGGCTGGTGGATGGAAGGAAGGAGGATGGTGTAATGGCTGAGTAGATGGATACATGAATGGAAAGACAGTGGATGGACAGGTGGGGAGGGAGGTGAGTAAGCGGATGAGTATTTGGATTGGAGGTGTGGAGATGGGTGGATGGATGGATAAACGCATGGCGGGTGGTGATGAAGAGATGGATATGCAGTGTGCTGTGTGGTAGATAATGGAGGGAAGGGTGGGCGGCAGGTGGAGAAGTAGATGGATGGTCGCCTGGTTGAGTGAGTGGATGGATGAGTGACTAGGTGAAGGGAAGGTAGTCGCAGTGAGGAAAGATAGATGAGTGGATGGAAGGGCTGATGTATATGTGGGTGGAGAGATGGGTGGATGAGTGATGAGGGGAGGGGTGAGTGCGTGGATCTGGGGATAATGAGTGGGTAAACGATGGACAGATAGGTGGATGTGTGGAGAGGTGGGCGGAGGGAGGGGTGGGGGTGGGGGATCCCTGGGTAAATGATGGCTGAATGAGATCTGTGGATGGGGTGGGTAGATGGACAGATGGGTGAGTGAGTACAGAGGAGGGTGTGTGGATGAGGGGATGGGGGTGGATAGATGAGCGATGGGTGGGGTGGCAGGCTACAAGGTGGATGATGGACGGATGGGTGAGTGATGGGTGGGTGGGTGAGTTGGTAGAGGATCACAATGGATGGAGAGGTCACCTGGGGAGAAGCTGAGGGGGTGGACACCTGAGGGCTCTCTGTCGAGCAGGTAGGATGCAGCTCAAGCTGCAGGCTGGCTTCGGGGCTGCAGTGCAGGGAGCTCCCCTACCACATGGACCCCTTCCCTCCTGTTGAGCACAGGCCTCCCTGTGGGCTCCTCGGGGAGCCTTGGCCATCCCAGGACCCCCGCTCTGGGTGCCATCTCCCATGCAGCCCTGACTCCGTCCTTGCTTCTCTCCTGCCACCCTATCCAGTCCTGCTGGGGGCCAAGTCCTGGACTTTGTTCAAGGCTAAAAGGACAGTGCACACGCAGGTAGACATGGCAGAACCAGGAGAAGTAGAACTGGGAACATGGGCGGGTTCTGATGGAGCTGTCATGGAAGGCTTTGTGGACCAGTGGGGAAAGGCAGGTCCTGGAGTGGGCTACGGCCAGCTGAACCCCTCAGCGGACCCAGGTGGGGTTCCACAGTTACCAGAGCCAGAACTCAGCACCTGACTGTGTCCTCGACGCCACTAAGGGCGTTCCTTCCCTGAGGATGAGTGAGCGGCTGAGGGGATGGACAGGTGGTGGGTGATGGACGGGTGGGTGGACACTTGGCTGGGTGGGTGAGGGAGGAGCCCACTGGGGAAGGGCCATGGTACCTGGACAGGACCAGGGCGGCCCCGGGCCCCGCAGCCCGGCAGAGCTGGACGGACAACATCAGCTCTGGGCCTGGGTGCTGTCTCCGAGCTCTTCAGCTCAGGGCTGGAGCTCTACCACTTTGAGCTACAGCATCACTTTTGGTTTCCTGGTGATATAAGGAGGTCAGAGTCTCACAGCGGGCCGGAGTGTGGCCTAGTGGTAGAGGGCTCGCTTAGCATGCACGAAGACCCAGGTTCGATCCCTCGGTACCACATATATAGAAAAAAGCCAGAAGTGGTGCTGAGGCTCAAGTGGTAGAGCTCTAGCCTTGAGAAAGTCCAAGAACAGTGCTCAGGCCCTGAGTTCAAGCCCAGGACTGGCAGAGAGGGGGGGGGCGGCGTGGAGAATCCTGCTTCTTCCTCTTTCCCTCCGACCGGGGACAGCCACAGCAGCAACTTGCAGTTAGGGCTGAGATTAAAACTTGGGGTCTTAGCAGGAAGCAGGGGCAGCTGGACGACCTGAAGGTAGAGCTCACCCAGCCGCTCATCGCCAAAGTGACAGGTGGGGAGGCGTCCAAACTCTCCACAATCCGAGGTGTCTGTAAACTCACCACCCGTGTTCCCACTGCCACTAACCAGACAGAAAGAAAACCTCGGGAAGTTCTACAGGGACAAAAAAGTGACGGCTCACCAAGCCTGAGGAGAAGCTGAAGACCAAGCAGCAGCAGCAGCAGCAGACGGAGCTGCGCAAGGACGCTGTCAAGGCCTGAGCGGTGCCACGATAATAAAATGAAAACCTAAAAGAAGAAGAAAAAAAAGAGAAGAGTCTCACAGGGCCGGGAGTGTGGCCTAGTGGTAGATTGCTTGCCTAGCATGCACGAAGACCCGGGTTCAAATCCTCGGTACCACATACATAGAAAAAAGCTGGAAGTGGAGCTGAGGCTCACGTGGTAGAGCTCTAGTCTTGATTGACAGTGCTCAGGCCCTGCCATCTGACAGAAGGACCCAGGCACTCAGCTGGGGTGACCAGGGCTCCTTGCCACCTGTGCCCAGCCTTGGCCTCTGCTTCACTCTACTCCAGCCCCCACTGGGCTGCCAGGGGCAGGGGTAGCATCACCCACAGACAGCCCAGCCTTGTGCCCTCGTCCTGGGGCTGTGGACACCAGATAACGGCAGCACATTTTCCTCACGACCCCACACTCCAGAGGGGCCTGCGCTGATGGCTGCCCACCCCAAATGCCAATGGAGAGAAATGGCTGCTGGGCAGGTTTGCAAGCCAAGCAGTCCCGAGAAGCCCCCGGCCTGGTGCTGTGGCTGCACCCCAGGGCCAGGTGCCCCCCCTCGGGCCGGCTCTGGACACTGTGCCTGAGCCCTGACCGGTGACTGGGCTCTAAGAGGCGGGCAGGCGGGCCTGGCACCCGCCCCGGGGTGGCCCCCCTTTGGGGCCCTTGAGGCAGAAACTCCAACTCCGCTGCCAATCCTGAGCCAGGAAGGGGCCCCGGCCACGCGGAGCAGCGGAGATGAGAGGGTATTTGCCTGCTTATGGAAGAGTGATGGAACTTTGAACGAGCGGCTGACCTTCTGGAATGACAGGTGACCCGCAAGATAGCTATGGTGGGCGGCGGCAGCCACCTCGAAAATTGCTGCTGCTGCTGCCCGAAAATAAACAATAAGAGAGCAAATGTGGTTTGAAAAATTGACTCACTTCAACACTGGGAGGAGAAAGTGAATTATTTCGGGCCAGCAATCGAGCCTGTCAGCCTGCCCCTACCCAGTGACAAGTGACAGGGCCCAGCAGAGCGAGGAAACCCCATGTAGGCCACCTCAGTGCCGGATGTGGGGCACAGTGGGGCTCAGGCTGCCCACGGTGGGGAGCCAGTGCCCAAGAGGCGGGGACAACTGCTGGCGGAGGGAGAAGGCCCGAGGGTGAGCAGCGCCTCTACCCTCGGGGGGCAGAGTGCCCTGGGGCCCTGGCTCTCCTCCCCACCTCCAGCTCTCTGGAAGCAGGTGCCCTCTAGATGCAGCACATACCTGGGAACGCAGGGGCCTAGGAGGCCTCTGGAGGCAGCAGCCCTCCACTCACCATCTGCAGGCTAGCCCTGGCTCCCCACCACACTGGCCCCCTCCAGGGCCTCCCCCTGCCTCCCCCCGGGGCCTCCCCCTGACCCCTCCAGGGCCTCTCCCTGCCTCCCCACCGGGGCCTCCCCCTGACCCTCTCCAGGGCCTTCCCCTGCCTCCCCACCGGGGCCTCCTCCTGACCCACTCCAGGGCCTCCCCTGACCCCCTCCAGGGCCTCCCCGTGACCCCACCAGGGCCTCCCCCTGCCTCCCCACCGGGGCCTCCCCCTGACCCCCTCCAGGGCCTCTCCCTGCCTCCCCACCGGGGCCTCCTCCTGACCCACTCCAGGGCCTCCCCTGACCCCCTCCAGGGCCTCCCCGTGACCCCACCAGGGCCTCCCCCTGCCTCCCCACCGGGGCCTCCCCCTGACCCCCTCCAGGGCCTCTCCCTGCCTCCCCACCGGGGCCTCCTCCTGACCCACTCCAGGGCCTCCCCTGACCCCCTCCAGGGCCTCCCCGTGACCCCACCAGGGCCTTCCCCTGCCTCCCCACTGGGGCCTCCCCCTGACCCCCTCCAGGGCCTCCCCCTGACCCCACCAGGGCCTCCCCCTGACCCCCTCCAGGACCTCTCCCTGCCTCCCCACCGGGGCCTCCCCCTGACCCACTCCAGGGCTTCCCCTGACCCCCTCCAGGCCTCCCCCTGACCCCCACCAGGGCCTCCCCCTGACCCCCTCCAGGGCCTCCCCCTGCCCCCCCCCAGTCAGGGTCCCCCTGCCCCCACCAGGGCCACCTCTCCCGCCCTCATCCTGCCTTTCCCCAAGGAAGGACTTCACCTGCTCTGTGATCTCAGCTCCCTCTTTTTCCTCTAACCACTTCTGTAGACCCCGAAAACAAGGACACCTGGATGGCCTGCAGGGGTCACACTCCAGGGCAGAGCAGCAGCCCTCCAAGGGAGGCCCAGCCAGCCAGCCCAGTACTCACGGAGGCACCTGAAGCTTCGGGAGCTCTGGCCAGGGCGGCTGGCCGTATCATGAGTCGTGTCAGCGTCCACTGACCCATGGCCCCATCCTGCACGGAGCAGGATGATTTCCAGACTGAGAAGACATGCTCAACCCTGAGGAGGGAGTGGGGACCTCACATGTGCCCCCGAGCCGGCAGGCGTGTCTGCACAGGGCAGCCCACAGCAGAGGAAGCAGTAGCTGGCCTCGGGCACCAGTCCTGCCATGGCTCCTGTCTGGGGTGACAGAGCTGGGTGCCCGAGCCGGGAGCCCCCTCCCTGAGTGTTGGCCGGGAGGGGAGGGCAGAGGCCAGGCTTCAGGGCAGAAGGAGGGCACAGGAAGGAAGCCCGTGACAGGGACACGGAGGGCACATGGGAGGCATTGCCAGCTCTGCTATGACCTCAGGGAGGAAGCAGGCCAAAGGCCAGCATGTCCCCACCAGGCCTGGCAGCCTCGGGGCTGCTTTCCAAGCCGTTGGAATCCAGTCAGTCATGTGGAACGTGTAGAATTTTCCTGTGAATCCCACTGACATGTGGCCTTACATAGACCTGCAGTCTGCCTCCAGGACCAGCTCTCTCCATGAGGCTGTGGAGACCCTGGGACAGCGTCCTCCAGATGCCCCAGCATTCAGTAGGAAAGACCAGGAACAACCAGGACCTCCGAAAGCATGCGTGACCTCCGGGAGCAACCGTGACCTCCAGGAGAACCTGTGAACTCGGGAATACCCGTGACCTCCGGAGCACCCGTGACCTCCAGAGCACCTGTGACTTCCAGGAAAACCCGTGACCTCCAGGAGCACCCATGACCTCCAGAGCACCTGTGACCTCCAGGAGAACCCGTGACCTCTAGGAGCACCTGTGACCTCCAGGAGCACCCGTGACCTCCAGAGCACCCGTGACCTCCAGGAGAACCAGTGACCTCCAGAACATCCATGACTTCCAGGAGAATCTGTGACCTCCAGAGCACCCACCTGTGACCTCCAGAGCACCCATGACCCCAGGAGAACCTGTGACCTCCAGAGCACCCACCCGTGACCTCCAGAGCACCCGTGACCTCCAGGAGAACCCATGACCTCCAGGAGAACCCATAACCTCCAGAGCACCAGTGACCTCCAGGAGAAGCCACCCGTGACCTCCAGAGCACCCGTGACCTCCAGGAGAACCTATGACCTCCAGGAGAACCCATAACCTCCAGAGCACCAGTGACCTCCAGGAGAACCCATGACCTCCAGGAGAACCCATAAACTCCAGAGCACCAGTGACCTCCAGGAGAACCCGTGACCTCCAGAGCACCAGTGACCTCCAGAGCATCCATGACCTCCAGAGCACCCACCCGTGACCTCCAGAGCACCCATGACCTCCAGGAGAACCTGTGACCTCCCGAGCACCCACCCGTGACCTCCAGAGCACCCATGACCTCCAGGAGAACCTGTGACGTCCAGAGCACCCACCTGTGACCTCCAGAGCACCCGTGACCTCCAGGAGAACCCGTGACCTCCAGAGCACCCTTGACCTCCAGAGCACCTGTGACCTCAAGGAGAACCCGTGACCTCCAGAAGAACCCATGACCTCCAGAGCACCCATGACCTCAAGGAGAACCTGTGATCTCCAGGAGAACCTGTAACCTCCAGAGCACCCGTTACCTCCAGGAGAACCCGTGACCTCCAGAAGAACACGTGACCTCCAGGAGAACCCATAACCTCCAGAGCACCAGTGACCGCCAGGAGAACCCGTGAACTCCAGGAGAAACCATAAACTCCAGAGTACCCATGACCTCCAGGAGAACCCGTGACCTCCAGAGCACCAACCGTGACCTCCAGAGCACCCATGACCTCCAGGAGAACCTGTGACCTCCAGAGTACCCATGACCTCCAGGAGAACCCATAACCTCCAGAGCACCAGTGATCTCCAGAGCACCCATGACCTCCAGAGCACCCGTGACCTCCAGGAGAACCCGTGACCTCCAGAGCACCTGTGACCTCCAGAGAACCCGTGACCTCCAGAGCACCCGTGACCTCCAGAGCACCCGTGATCTTCAGAGCACCATGACCTCCAGAGCACCCGTGACCTCCAGAGCACGCATGACCTCCAGAGCACCATGACCTCCAGAGCACCCGTGATCTCCAGAGCACCGGTGACCTCCAGAGCACTCATGACCTCCAGAGCACCCATGACCTCCAGAGCACCCATGACCTCCAGAGCACCCGTGATCTCCAGAGCACCCGTGACCTCCAGAGCACCTGTGATCTCCAGAGCACCATGACCTCCAGAGAACCCATGACCTCCAGAGCACCATGACCTCCAGAGCACCCGTGACCTCCAGAGCACCCGTGATCTCCAGAGCACCCGTGACCTCCAGAGCACCCGTGATCTCCAGAGCACCCGTGACCTCCAGAGCACCATGACCTCCAGAGAACCCGTGACCTCAGAGCACCCGTGATCTCCAGAGCACCCGTGACCTCCAGAGCACCCGTGACCTCCAGAGAACCCGTGACCTCCAGAGCACCCGTGACCTCCAGAGCACCCGTGACCTCCAGAGAACCCGTGACCTCCAGAGCACCCATGACCTCCAGAGCACCCGTGATCTCCAGAGCACCCGTGACCTCCAGAGCACCCGTGATCTCCAGAGCACCCGTGACCTCCAGAGCACCCTTGACCTCCAGAGCACCCTTGACCTCCAGAGAACCCATGACCTCCAGAGCACCATGACCTCCAGAGCACCCGTGACCTCCAGAGCACCCGTGACCTCCAGAGCACCCGTGACCTCCAGGAGAACCCGTGATCTCCAGAGCACCGGTGACCTCCAGACCACTCATCACCTCCAGAGCACCCGTGACCTCCAGAGCACCCGTGACCTCCAGAGCACCCGTGATCTCCAGAGCACCCGTGACCTCCAGAGCACTCATGACCTCCAGAGCACCCGTGACCTCCAGAGCACCCGTGACCTCCAGACCACCCGTGATCTCCAGAGCACCCGTGACCTCCAGAGCACCTGTGATCTCCAGAGAACCCGTGATCTCCAGAGCACCATGGCCTCCAGAGAACCCGTGACCTCAGAGCACCATGACCTCCAGAGAACCCGTGACCTCCAGAGCACCCGTGACCTCCAGAGCACCCGTGACCTCCAGAGCACCCGTGACCTCCAGAGAACCCGTGACCTCCAGAGCACCCGTGACCTCCAGAGCACCCGTGACCTCCAGAGCACCCGTGACCTCCAGAGCACCCGTGATCTCCACAGCACCCGTGACCTCCAGAGCACCCATGACCTCCAGAGCACCATGACCTCCAGAGAACCCATGACCTCCAGAGCACCCGTGATCTCCAGAGCACCCGTGACCTCCAGAGCACCCGTGACCTCCAGAGAACCCGTGACCTCCAGAGCACCCGTGACCTCCAGAGCACCCGTGATCTCCAGAGCACCCGTGACCTCCAGAGCACCATGACCTCCAGAGAACCCATGACCTCCAGAGCACCCGTGACCTCCAGAGCACCCGTGATCTCCAGAGCACCCGTGACCTCCAGAGCACCCGTGACCTCCAGAGAACCCATGACCTCCAGAGCACCCGTGATCTCCAGAGCACCCGTGACCTCCAGAGCACCCGTGATCTCCAGAGCACCCGTGACCTCCAGAGCACCCGTGATCTCCAGAGCACCGGTGACCTCCAGACCACTCATCACCTCCAGAGCACCCGTGACCTCCAGAGCACCCGTGACCTCCAGAGCACCCGTGATCTCCAGAGCACCCGTGACCTCCAGAGCACCCGTGACCTCCAGACCACCCGTGATCTCCAGAGCACCCGTGACCTCCAGAGCACCTGTGATCTCCAGAGAACCCGTGATCTCCAGAGCACCATGGCCTCCAGAGAACCCGTGACCTCAGAGCACCATGACCTCCAGAGAACCCGTGACCTCCAGAGCACCCGTGACCTCCAGAGCACCCGTGACCTCCAGAGCACCATGACCTCCAGAGAACCCTTGACCTCCAGAGCACCCGTGACCTCCAGAGCACCATGACCTCCAGAGCACCATGACCTCCAGAGAACCCGTGACCTCCAGAGAACCCGTGACCTCCAGAGCACCCTTGACCTCCAGAGCACCCGTGACCTCCAGAGAACCCGTGATCTCCAGAGCACCCGTGACCTCCAGAGCACCCGTGATCTCCAGAGCACCATGACCTCCAGAGCACCCTTGACCTCCAGAGCACCCTTGACCTCCAGAGCACCATGACCTCCAGAGCACCATGACCTCCAGAGAACCCGTGACCTCCAGAGAACCCGTGACCTCCAGAGCACCCGTGACCTCCAGAGCACCCGTGACCTCCAGAGAACCCGTGATCTCCAGAGCACCCGTGACCTCCAGAGAACCCGTGACCTCCAGAGCACCCGTGACCTCCAGAGCACCCGTGACCTCCAGAGCACCCGTGATCTCCAGAGCACCCGTGACCTCCAGAGCACCCGTGATCTCCAGAGCACCCGTGACCTCCAGAGCACCCGTGACCTCCAGAGAACCCGTGACCTCAGAGCACCCGTGATCTCCAGAGCACCATGACCTCCAGAGAACCCGTGACCTCCAGAGCACCCGTGATCTCCAGAGCACTATGACCTCCAGAGCACCCGTGACCTCCAGACCACTCATCACCTCCAGACCACTCATCACCTCCAGAGCACTCGTGACCTCCAGAGCACCCGTGACCTCCAGAGCACCCGTGACCTCCAGACCACTCATCACCTCCAGAGCACTCATGACCTCCAGAGCATCCGTGATCTCCAGAGCACCCGTGACCTCCAGAGCACCCGTGATCTCCAGAGTACCATGACCTCCAGAGAACCCTTGACCTCCAGAGCACCCTTGACCTCCAGAGCACCCGTGACCTCCAGAGCACCCGTGACCTCCAGACCACTCATCACCTCCAGAGCACTCGTGACCTCCAGAGCACTCGTGACCTCCAGAGCACCCGTGACCTCCAGAGTACCCGTGACCTCCAGAGCACCCGTGACCTCCAGAGCACCCGTGATCTCCAGAGCACCCGTGACCTCCAGAGCACCCGTGACCTCCAGAGAACCCGTGACCTCAGAGCACCCGTGATCTCCAGAGCACCATGACCTCCAGAGAACCCGTGACCTCCAGAGCACCCGTGATCTCCAGAGCACCATGACCTCCAGAGCACCCGTGACCTCCAGAGCACCCGTGACCTCCAGAGCACCCGTGACGTCCAGAGAACCCTTGACCTCCAGAGCACCCTTGACCTCCAGAGCACCATGACCTCCAGAGCACCATGACCTCCAGAGCACCCGTGACCTCCAGAGCACCGGTGACCTCCAGAGAACCCGTGACCTCAGAGCACCCGTGATCTCCAGAGCACCCGTGACCTCCAGAGAACCCGTGACCTCCAGAGCACCCGTGACCTCCAGAGCACCCGTGACCTCCAGAGAACCCTTGACCTCCAGAGCACCCTTGACCTCCAGAGCACCATGACCTCCAGAGCACCATGACCTCCAGAGCACCGTGACCTCCAGAGCACCATGACCTCCAGAGTACCCGTTACCTCCAGAGAACCCGTGACCTCCAGAGAACCCGTGACCTCCAGAGCACCCGTGACCTCCAGAGAACCCATGACCTCCAGAGCACCCGTGACCTCCAGAGCACCCGTGACCTCCAGAGCGCCTTGTAGGCCCTGCAGGCCGCCTGGGTGGGCGTGGCGCCCCTGGAGACAGGGTGCTTCCCCCTTCCCCAGCTCTGGCTTCCTCCCTGGCCAGCCTGGTCACTGCATACCCTGGCCTCCCGGGGCAGGGTTACTGGAAGACCAGGGCCCTGTGGTTAGGAAGAGGGCGCCCGGCTCACCAGGGCAGCCTCCTCCTCGTCTGCCCAGACTCCGTCCTGAGGTCAGCTCCCAGGAGACTCCGTGGCCAGTGACAGGTCCAGTCCCGGGGCAGCAGGGGTGATGCAGGGTCAGATGTGGGTGGGGGTGAATGGTCTGGGAGAAGTCCTGCATCTCCAATGGGACAGCACACAGTAGTTGTCAACTGGACCCCAGGACTCCATAGCTGCAGAGCAGGGGACAGAGAAGAGGGAGCTGCTAAGACAACACGCAGGGCTGATTCCAGGACAGAAGGGCCAGAAAAGGAGGGATGGCAAGGGGAGGGGGAAGGGGAGGGGGTAGGGAGGGGACGAGGGTGGGGGTAAGGAGGCTGGGGGAGGGGAAGGGGAGGAGTCTGGGGAGGGGAGGGGAGGGGGAGGGAGGGAGGGTGGACAGGGGGAGGAGGGTGGGAGAGGGGAGGAGGCTGGGCAGGGGGAGGGAGGGGGGGGGGGAGGGGGAGGAGGGTGGGGGAGGGGAGGAGGGAGGGCAGGGGGAGGAGGGGGGGAGGGGAGGAGGGTGGGGGAGGGGAGGAGGGTGGGCAGGGGGAGGAGGGGTGGGAGAGGGGAGGAGGCTGGGCAGGGGGAGGAGGGGGGAGGGGAGGAGGGTGGACAGGGGGAGGAGGGTGGGAGAGGGGAGGAGGCTGGGCAGGGGAGGAGGGGGAGGGGAGGAGGGTGGGGAGGGGAGGAGGGAGGGCCGGGGGAGGAGGAAGGGAGGGGAGGAGGGTGGGCAGGGGGGAGGAGGCTGGGCAGGGGGAGGAGGGGTGAGGAGAGTAGGGTGGACAGGGGGAGGAGGGTGGAGAGAGGGGAGGAGGCTGGGCAGGGGAGGAGGGGGGAGGGGAGGAGGGTGGGGGAGGGGAGGAGGGATGGCAGGGAGAGGATGGGGGAGGGAAGGAGGGTGGGCAGGGGGAGGAGGCTGGGGAGGGGGAAGAGGGTGGGTGGGGAGGAGGCTGGGGAGGGGGAGGAGGCTGGGAGGGAGGAGGCCAGGCAGGGGGAGGAGGGTGGGGAAAGGGAGGAGAGCGGGGGAGGGGAGGAGGGTGAGCAGGGGAGGCCACCGAGTGGCTGTGACCGCACCCCCCTTGCCCTGCGCTGCTGAGACCTCCATGCTGTGCAGCCTTCAACACCCTCTGCCAAGGCAGAGCCATCAGACCTCCATCCGATGTCCCTCCCCACCCCCCTGTCCCTCCCCACCCGCTGTCCCTCCCCCCACCCTCTGTCTCCCTCCCCACCCTCTGTCCCTCCCACCACCTGTCCTCCCCACCCCCTGTCCCTCCCCCACCCGCTGTCCCCTCCCCACCCCCCTGTCCCTCCCCACCCCCTGTCCCTCCCCACCCCCTGTCCCTCACCCCACCCGCTGTACCTCCCCACCGCTGTCCCTCCCCACCCCGCCTGTCCCTCCCACCACCTGTCCCTCCCCACCCGCTGTCCCCTCCCCACCCACTGTCCCTCCCACCACCTGTCCCTCCCCACCCTCTGTCCCTCCCCACCCTCTGTCCCTCCCCACCCGCTGTCCCTCCCCACCCGCTGTCCCTCCCCACCCCCTGTCCCTCCCCACCCGCTGTCCCTCCCCACCCCCCTCTCCCTCCCCACCCCCTGTCCCTCACCACCCTCTGTCCCTCACCACCCCCTGTCCCTCCCCACCACCCCTGTCCCTCCCCACCCTCTGTCCCTCACCACCCTCTGTCCCTCCCCCCACCCCCCTGTCCCTCCCCACCCCCTGTCCCTCCCCACCCTCTGTCTCCTCACCACCCGCTGTCCCTCCCCACCCCGCTGTCCCTCACCACCCGCTGTCCCCTCACCACCCTCTGTCCCTCACCACCCCCTGGCCCTCCCCACCCCCTGTCCCTCCCCACCCCCTGTCCCTCACCACCCTCTGTCCCTCACCACCCTATGCCCCGGCAGAGCCATCAGACCCGTCCAAGCTGAACCGTATACTATTTCTGTGGAGCTGTGAGGATGATTAATAATTCGGAAATGAAATCAATAGGCTCTGCTTCTCATTCCTAGTGGGTCCTTGTGCACCAGGCTGGCCAAGGAGGCAGCTGGCCAAGGACAGAGCGATGGACACCGGGGACAGGGGCCACCTGGGTCAGGGGCCGCCTGGAGACAGGCTCACCCAGCCACAGTCCTGTAGCATTGGGGCTCCAGTGTCCCTCCTGTGGAGTCTGCAGTCCCCCCGTGGGCAGACCCCACCCAGCCTGAGCCCGTCCTGGCCTGGCCTGCTGGGGTGGGTGACCCAGCCCCTCTTCCCTTGCCCCAGCCCCCAGGGTGCCTGTTCCCGCCTGACACCCTGCAGCCTAGGGCTCTGCATCAACTGTAGCTTCCTGGGCTGCACTCACCTAAGCCCAGGGTTGTAGGAGTTGTGACCCCATCCACAGCCCCCAGATGCCTGCCCTCATCCCAGCCCCCTCAGACCACCAATCGGGGTGTCCTTAGGAGACTCTGCCCACCCCCAAAGGGCTGCTGGCCTCATCCCAGGATGGGGTGCCATGCAGGAGAGCACTGGACAGACGGCCCAGGACAGTGCTGGACAGATGCCCCAGGACAAGGGAGCCATGCAGGACAGTGCTGGACAGATGCCCCAGGACAGGGGAGCCATGCAGGACAGCGCTGGACAGACACCCCAGGACAGGGGAGCCATGCAGGACAGTGCTGGACAGATGCCCCAGGACAAGGGAGCCATGCAGGACAGTGCTGGACAGACACCCCAGGACAGGGGAGCCATGCAGGACAGTGCTGGACAGATGCCCCAGGACAGGGGAGCCACGCAGGACACCGCTGGACAGATGCCCCAGGACAGGGGAGCCACGCAGGACACCGCTGGACAGATGCCCCAGGACAGGGGAGCCACGCAGGACACCGCTGGGACAGATGCCCCAGGACAGGGGAGCCACGCAGGACAGCGCTGGACAGACGCCCAGGACAGGGGAGCCACACAGGACAGCGCTGGACAGACGCCCAGGACAGGGGAGCCACGCAGGACAGCACTGGACAGATGCCCCAGGACAGGGGAGCCATGCAGGAAAGCACTGGACAGAACACTGCAGGACAGGGGAGCCACGCAGGACAGCGCTGGACAGACGCCCAGGACAGGGGAGCCACACAGGACAATACTGACAGATGCCCCAGGACAGGGGAGCCACGCAGGACAGCGCTGGACAGACGCCCAGGACAGGGGAGCCACACAGGACAATACTGGACAGATGCCCCAGGACAGGGGAGCCACGCAGGACAGCACTGGACAGATGCCCCAGGACAGGGGAGCCATGCAGGAAAGCACTGGACAGACACCGCAGGACAGGGGAGCCACGCAGGACAGCGCTGGACAGACGCCCCAGGACAGGGGAGCCATGCAGGACACTGCTGGACAGATGCCCCAGGACAGGGAAGTTACGCAGGACAGCGCTGGACAGACGCCCAGGACAGGGGAGCCACACAGGACAATACTGGACAGATGCCCCAGGACAGGGGAGCCATGCAGGACAGCGCTGGACAGACACCCCAGGACAGGGGAGCCATGCAGGACACTGCTGGACAGATGCCCCAGGACAGGGAAGTTACGCAGGAACAGCGCTGGACAGGCGCCCCAGGACAGGGGAGCCATGCAGGACAGCGCTGGACAGACGCCCAGGACAGGGGAGCCACGCAGGACAGCGCTGGACAGGCGCCCCAGGACAGGGGAGCCACGCAGGACACTGCTGGACAGACTGGCATAATGGGGACACGGACACACACAGACCCAGTGAGCACAAGGCCCAGCCTGAGGGCCCATGGAGCCCTGGCCAGAGCACAAAACCCCCAAGTGCAGACCTGGCCAGAGGACAGCAGGTCCAGGGGTTTGGCCTCCTGAGACGGAGGGGGCCTGGCTGGAGTGTGACCAGAGGGGAAGCCCCCAGAGGCTGTCCTGCTGGCTGTGGTAGCCCAGGCCCAACCAAGGCCATCCATTCCCTGGACACCGCCCCAGTGCTGCCCCACACCCCTCCCACCCCTGCCCCATTCTGGCCTGCTCTGAGCGCTGGACGTGAGGCTGCCTGCCCACACCCTGCTCCAGTGCCCAGAGCCCTGTCGGCTGCCGGGCATCCAGCTGTGACGCCCCAGGCTGTGACCCGAGGCCTTGGGGCCCCCGCTGCCTCTGGGACTCTTCTGGGCTCTGGGCCTCCTCCGCCACCCCCACTTAGGGACATGTGTGTGTGTGTGTGTGTGTGTGTGTGTGTGTGTGTGTGTGTGTGTGTGTGCGTGCGTGCGTGTGTGTGTGTGTGTGTGTGTGTGTGTGTGTGGTGGGGGAGTCCTTGGAGCCTCGTGGGAAGTGGGGGGAGCAGGCAGAGGCCCTGGGCCACTACGACACAGCATCCTGACAGGTGGACCCAGGACAGGCACAGGCCCGGGCAGGGCACCGGCTGGGCACAGGGAGGGTAGGGTCGGGGGCCATGGGGTCCCCGGCTGCCCAGAGCCTTCCCCCATCCCACTCCAACACCTTGCCATTCAGGGTCAGTCTTCTCCCAGAGCAGCTCTCAGGCCTCCTGGAGCTGCCACCTCCCTCACACATCCCCGCACCAGGCAGGGAGCCGAGGGCAGGCCCGGGCCTCCCTGTACCCCTGGCCTCCCTGTACCCCAGGCCTGGAGCTGAGGACAGGCCCCGGGCCTCCCTTCACCCCGTGCCTCCCTTCTCCCCAGTCCTCCCTTCACCCCACACCGATCCCCACACGGGGCCTGATGGGAGCAGTTGCTTCCTGCCCTGCATCCCCGGGTGCACACACAACCCAGCCCTTTCACTGACTGAGCCCCTCGAAGGCCTCACTGGGCCCTGTCAAGATGAGGCTGGAGTGGGCAGCCCCCTTGTCACACCGCAGGGTGTGTCTCCATGGAGGCCTGTCCCTGGGCACCAGGCCTCTGCCCTCGGAGGAGCAGGGGCCAGGCCAAGACAGCGCGGGCCTGGCGGGGCCTGACGTCCTGCTGCCCGACACCCAGGTGCCACCAGCGCAGGCTGTGCCCCGCCCGCGGCCCAGCCCCAGTTCCTTGACCCGCGCACAGGGGTGGTCGTTTTATAGGCGCCATTGACCGGCAGCATTGATCCCTAAGAATGTATCGCACAAATCATTTTGCACTAAACTGCGGAATCGATGAAGAAATCTCCCGGAAAATTTATATTAAAAGTCTCTGTTTGCCTAAATGAGTTCCCTGTGCCCATATTGAATATTTGGCTGATGAATTGAATGGGTTTAAATTTGAACATTGCAAACCCATTAAAGAATGAATTCTTAAATCAAACCCTGCCATTTATGATTGAAATGAGATTTCCTCCACGATGGGCTAGCCACTATATAAATCAGCTGTGCATTTTACACTGAACCATAAACAAGATATAATTCTTTTAAATACACAACAGGTGCCTTAAATCTTCTGATGCATCTTGTATTTATCTGAAGCGCGGCTTGCTGCGTTTACGCTGGGTCATGCAGGGTCTCCCACAGCGCTAGTGAAGGTGAAAGTCCCGGCCACGGGCCCCGGCCATGCAGCCCTCCACACTCCACTCCACGCCAGCCCAGGCCACAGCCAGGATTCCCCAGGGGGACTGCAGGCTCTCACACACACAGACACACGGGGAGGGGCAGGCTCACGGCACACACCCACTCACCCTCCTTCACAGCACCACATGCACAGACACGGACAGCAGGTGTGCACAAGTCCTCATGAATGCTCACAAATACACACACAAGCACACACACTTGGCACAGCCAGGGGCATGCACACGGGCTCACACTGCCACACAGCACAGACGTGCACAGAGCAGTTCACGAATGCACAGCTGCACACACTGGCACCCTTCACAAGCATGTCAGTGTGTATCCCTGCATGCAGACCAGCCAAGTCTGTTCACAAGCATGCTCATGCACGCCTGCACTCGTGTATACACACACACTGACACAGGCTGCACACCCCACATGTACTCATAGCACATGGGTCCGTACACACCAAACACGCACCGATAAGCCAGGCACGATGGGACATGCCATAGTCCCAGCTCGGAGGAGTCTGAAGCTGGAGACACGTGAGTGTGACGTCAGCTGGGCTGTGTGGCCGGGCCTCGTCTCAGACAAAATCACTGCACCAATGAGCATGTGCATGTGTGCACGTGTGTGTACATGTCGGCACACACACACACACACACACACACACCCTCCATCTGCAGAAGCAGCGGAGCAGCCAGCCGGCCCTCCCAACCTCACTGCCCCTGACTTCCGGCTCATGATACCACCCTGGCCTCGGGCCAAGAAGGGGTACAGGGCTCCAGCCGCCATGTCGGATGGCACCCAGGGCCCCCTGCCTCCCACACTGTGCTGACCATGTGGTGCAGCATCCAGGCAGAGGGCAGGCTCTGCCTCACCTGCCGGGACCTGCGCAGTACTCTGCTCAGTGGTCTTTCCTGGGCAGGTCTTGCAAGAGACCCTAACCCTGGCCTGCGCCCAAATGAGGGTTCCCCAGGCTTCGGGAGGGACAGCCTCTGCCCATGCACCTCTGTGCTGCTGCGGCTGCCCTGGTCAGCCAGGCCTCGTCCTGGCTGGCCTCGTCTCTCCACACCAGTGGAGGGCCTCGGGTGCCCCCAGCGCACAGAGAGCTGTGCCAGCCAGGAGGAACAGATAGGGAAACTGAGACTGGAGAAGACATGGCAAGGACTGTGGAGTGGGCTGAGACACAGGGAGCCCTCGTGCGGAAGCTGAGACTGGCCCCGCACACAGACTCTCCGTCCCCTGCCCGGGGCAGGGCAGCCCCGGGGACACCCAGCCTTCAGAAGAGGGCCACCGGGCTGGCCGTCGGGCCCTGCCAGATCTACACGAGTGTCCAGCGACCAAAGACCCCAACCACATCTGAACAAGGACCGCAAGCCAAGACCCCAGGGCCCCCACTCTGGAGCCTGCAGTCCCAGTAGGAAGAAGGGGGGCAGTGGGGAGGGCGGGGAGACGAGAGGCAGGGGAGGGTGGGAGGACTGTGGGGAAGGCAGGAGCATGGGGGGGACAGGAAGCGGGGGAGTGGTGGGCGGATCCAGACTTGCTCAGAGAGCCAGGACATGAGCCGTCCAGCTTGCTGGTCACATGAACTTGGTGTTCGCCATGGGAAGTCTCCTGAGGAAGACAGGCAGTGCGGGGCGGGGAGGGGGATCCCCGCAAACACAACATCACCCAAAAGAATGAAGGCTCACAAAGGTCTGCCGGCTGGGGTCGGTGGGGGGTGGACACAGACCTCTGTGAGCCCAGGGCTGCCCACCCCTCACCCCAAACCAAAGGATCAGAGCTGGATAGACACAGGGAAAAGACACGTGCACACAAGCTCAGAGCCACCACCTGCCACGGCCACAACACAAGGACGTCATTACCCTACACCCCACAGGACGGGACACATGCATGGGGACCCCACACCACACAGGGGCCAGAAACACACAGGGCGTCATGACCCTATACCCCACAGGATGGGACATGTGCACGGGGACCCCACACCACACAGGGGCCAGAATCACACTGGGCGTCATGACCCTACACCCCACAGGACGGGACACGTGCACGGGACCCCACACCACACAGGGCGTCTCTCCACAGAAACCACATCCCACCACAGAGCTCTAACATATCACAGAACACGACTATGCATCCCAGAACCTGACCCCACTAGAGAACACTACAACACCACAGAACCATGCAAAACCACAGACCACAGGACACCATAGAATCACTACACCACAGACCCTAAAACACCATAGAACCACACAAAACCACAGAACCTACAATACCACAGAATCTACAACACCTAAGAAAAATACTGTATCACACAACTTACTACAACAGAACCCTAATATACCACAAAACCGGTTACACCACAGAACCTACCACACCCCAGAAGGAACTACAAAAAAGAACTAACCATGCCACAGAACCCAGTGCACCAAGAACATACAACACCACAAGAAACTGCAACACCACAAAACCTACAACACCAAAAAGTCCTGCACCTTGGTGGGGTGTAGACTGGTGTACCTTCCGTCTTTGCTGGAGTGGAATCTGGTTTCCCCTCCATCAGGGGTGGTGTTGATTGGTAGCCCCTCCATCAGTGGTGGTGTGGACTGGTGTCCTCCATCACTGGTGGTATAGACTGGTGTCCTCCATCAGTGGTGGTGTGGACTGGTGTCCTCCATCAGTGGTGGTGTAGACTGGTGTCTCCTCCATCAGTGGTGGTGTAGACTGATGTCCCCTCCATCAGTGGTGGTGTAGACTGATGTCTCCTCCATCAGTGGTGGTATAGACTGGTGTCCTCCATCAGTGGTGGTGTAGACTGGTGTCCTCCATCAGTGGTGGTGTGGACTGGTGTCCTCCATCAGTGGTGGTGTGGACTGCTGTCCTCCATCAGTGGTGTTGTAGACTGGTGTCCTCCATCAGTGGTGGTGTACACTGCTGTCCTCCATCAATGGTGGTGTAGACTGGCGTCCTCCATCAGTGGTGGTGTGGACTGGCGTCCTCCATCAGTGGTGGTGTGGACTGGCGTCCTCCATCACTGGTGGTGTGGACTGGCGTCCTCCATCACTGGTGGTGTAGACTGGTGTCCTCCATCAGTGGTGGTGTGGACTGGTGTCCTCCATCAGTGGTGGTGTAGACTGATGTTTCCACCATCAGTGGTAGTGTAAACTGGTGTCTCCTCCATCAGTGGTGGTGTAGACTGGTGTCTCCTCCATCAGTGGTGGTGTAGACTGGTGTCTCCTCCATCAGTGGTGGTGTAGACTGATGTCCCCTCCATCAGTGGTGGTGTGGACTGGTGTCCTCCAACAGTGGTGGTGTTGACTGGTGTTCTCCATCAGTGGTGCTGTAGACTGGCGTCATCCATCAGTGGTGGTGTGGACTGCTGTCCTCCATCAGTGGTGGTGTGGACTGGTGTCCCCTCCATCAGTGGTAGTGTAGACTGGCGTCTCCTCCATCAGTGGTGGTGTGGACTGGTGTCTCCTCCATCAGTGGTGGTGTGGACTGCTGTACTCCATCAGTGGTGTTGTAGACTGGTGTCCTCCATCAGTGGTGGTGTAGACTGATGTCTCCTCCATCAGTGGTGGTGTAGACTGATCTCTCCTCCATCAGTGGTGGTGTGGACTGGTGTCTCCTCCATCAGTGGTGGTGTAGACAGGTGTCTCCTCCATCAGTGGTGGTGTGGACTGGTGTCCTCCATCAGTGGTGGTGTAGACTGATGTCTCCTCCATCAGTGGTGGTGTAGACTGGTGTCTCCTCCATCAGTGGTGGTGTGGACTGCTGTCCTCCATCAGTGGTGGTGTGGACTGGTGTCCTCCATCAGTGGTGGTGTGGACTGGTGTCCTCCATCAGTGGTGGTGTAGACTGATGTCTCCTCCATCAGTGGTGGTGTAGACTGATGTCCCCTCCATCAGTGGTGGTGTAGACTGGTGTCCTCCATCAGTGGTGATGTAGACTGATGTCTCCTCCATCAGTGGTGGTGTAGACTGGTGTCCTCCATCAGTGGTGGTGTAGACTGGTGTCCTCCATCAGTGGTGGTGTGGACTGGTGTCCTCCATCAGTGGTGGTGTCGACTGGTGTCCTCCATCAGTGGTGCTCTAGACTGGTGTCTCCTCCATCAGTGGTGGTTTGGACTGGTGTCCTCCATCAGTGGTGGTGTGGACTGGTGTCCTCCATCAGTGGTGGTGTGGACTGCTGTCCTCCATCAGTGGTGGTGTGGACTGGCGTCCTCCATCAGTGGTGGTGTGGACTGGTGTCCTACATCAGTGGTGGTGTAGATTGGTGTCCCCTCCATCAGTGGTGGTGTGGACTGGTGTCCTCCATCAGTGGTGGTGTAGACTGGTGTCCCCTCCATCAGTGGTGGTGTGGACTGGTGTCCTCCATCAGTGGTGGTGTAGACTGGTGTCTCCTCCATCAGTGGTGGTGTGGACTGCTGTCCTCCATCAGTGGTGGTGTGGACTGCTGTCCTCCATCAGTGGTGGTGTGGACTGGTGTCCTCAATCAGTGGTGGTGTAGACTGGTGTCCTCCATCAGTGGTGGTGTGGACTGGCGTCCTCCATCAGTGGTGGTGTAGACTGGTGTCCTCCATCAGTGGTGGTGTGGACTGGTGTCCTCCATCAGTGGTGGTGTAGACTGGTGTCTCCTCCATCAGTGGTGGTGTGAACTGCTGTCCTCCATCAGTGGTGGTGTGGACTGGTGTCCTCCATCAGTGGTGGTGAAGACTGGTGTCTCCTCTATCAGTGGTGGTGTGGACTGGTGTCCTCCATCAGAGGTGGTGTAGACTGGTGTCTCCTCTATCAGTGGTGGTGCGGACTGGTGTCCTCCATCAGTGGCGGTGTAGACTGGTGTCCTCCATCAGTGGTGGTGTAGACTGATGTCTCCTCCATCAGTGGTGGTGTGGACTGGTGTCCTCCATCATTGGTGGTGTGGACTGGTGTCCTCCATCAGTGGTGGTGTGGACTGCTGTCCTCCATCAGTGGTGTTGTAGACTGATTTCTCCTCCATCAGTGGTGGTGCAGACTGGTGTCCTCCATCAGTGGTGGTGCGGAGTGGTGTCCTCCATCAGTGGTGGTGTGGACTGGTGTCCTCCATCAGTGGTGGTGTGGACTGCTGTCCTCCATCAGTGGTGGTGTAGACTGATGTCTCCTCCATCAGTGTTGGTGTGGACTGGTGTCCTCCATCAGTGGTGGTGTGGAGTGGTATCCTCCATCAGTGGTGGTGTGGACTTGCGTCCTCCATCAGTGGTGGTGTGGACTGGTGTCCTCCATCAGTGGTGGTGTAGACTGGTGTCTCCTCCATCAGTGGTGGTGTGGACTGCTGTCCTCCATCAGTGGTGGTGTGGACTGGTGTCCTACATCAGTGGTGGTGTAGACTGTTGTCTCCTCTATCAGTGGTGGTGCGGACTGGTGTCCTCCATCAGTGGCGGTGTAGACTGCTGTCCTCCATCAGTGGTGGTGTAGACTGATGTCTCCTCCATCAGTGGTGGTGTGGAATGGTGTCCGCCATCAGTGGTGGTGTGGCCTGGTGTCTCCTCCATCAGTGGTGGTGTGGACTGCTGTCCTCCATCAGTGGTGGTGTGGACTGGCATCCTCCATCAGTGGTGGTGTAGACTGGCGTCCTCCATCAGTGGTGGTGTAGACTGGTGTACTCCATCAGTGGTGGTGTAGACTGGTGTGTCCTCCATCAGTGGTGGTGTAGACTGGTGTGTCCTCCATCAGTGGTGGTGTGGACTGGTGTCCTCCATCAGTGGTGTTGTGGACTGGTGTCCTCCATCAGTGGTGGTGTGGACTGCTGTCCTCCATCAGTGGTGGTGTGGACTGGCATCCTCCATCAGTGGTGGTGTGGACTGGTGTCCTCCATCAGTGGTGGTGTGGACTGGTGTCTCCTCCATCAGTGGTGGTGTGGACTGCTGTCCTCCATCAGTGGTGGTGTGGACTGGCATCCTCCATCAGTGGTGGTGTAGACTGGCGTCCTCCATCAGTGGTGGTGTGGACTGGTGTACTCCATCAGTGGTGGTGTAGACTGATGTCCCCTCCATCAGTGGTGGTGTGGACTGGTGTCCTCCATCAGTGGTGGTGTAGACTGGTGTCCCCTCCATCAGTGGTGGTGTGGACTGGTGTCCTCCATCAGTGGTGGTGTAGACTGGTGTCTCCTCCATCAGTGGTGGTGTGGACTGCTGTCCTCCATCAGTGGTGGTGTGGACTGCTGTCCTCCATCAGTGGTGGTGTGTACTGCTGTCCTCCATCAGTGGTGATGTAGGCTGGTGTCCTCCTTCAGTGGTCGTGTAGACAGGTGTCTCCTCCATCAGTGGTGGTGTAGACTGATGTCCCCTCCATCAGTGGTGGTGTAGACTGATGTCTCCTCCATCAGTGGTGGTGTGGACTGGTGTCCTCCATCAGTGGTGGTGTAGACTGATGTCTCCTCCATCAGTGGTGGTGTGGACTGGTGTCCTCCATCAGTGGGGGTGTGGACTGATGTCCTCCATCATTGGTGGTGTGGACGGTGTCCTCCATCAGCGGTGGTGTGGACCGCTGTCCTCCATCAGTGGTGGTGTAGACTGATGTCTCCTCCATCAGTGATGGTGCAGACTGGTGTCCTCCATCAGTGGTGGTGCGGAGTGGTGTCCTCCATCCGTGGTGGTGTGGACTGGTGTCCTCCATGAGTGGTGGTGTAGACTGGTGTCTCCTCCATCAGTGGTGGTGTAGACTGGCGTCCTCCATCAGTGTTGGTGTGGACTGGTGTCCTCCATCAGTGGTGGTGTAGACTGGTGTCCTCCATCAGTGGTGGTGTAGACTGATGTCTCCTCCATCAGTGTTGGTGTAGACTGGTGTCTCCTCCATCAGTGATGGTGTGGACTGGTGTCCTCCATCAGTGGTGGTGTGGACTGCTGTCCTCCATCAGTGGTGGTGTAGACTGATGTCTCCTCCATCAGTGTTGGTGTGGACTGGTGTCTCCTCCATCAGTGGTGGTGTGGAGTGGTGACCACCATCAGTGGTGGTGTGGACTTGCGTCCTCCATCAGTGGTGGTGTGGACTTGCGTCCTCCATCAGTGGTGGTGTGGACTGGTGTCTCCTCCATCAGTGGTGGTGTGGACTGCTGTCCTCCATCAGTGGTGGTGTGGACTGGTGTCCTACATCAGTGGTGGTGTAGACTGGTGTCTCCTCTATCAGTGGTGGTGTGGACTGGTGTCCTCCATCAGTGGCGGTGTAGACTGCTGTCCTCCATCAGTGGTGGTGTAGACTGATGTCTCCTCCATCAGTGGTGGTGTGGAATGGTGTCCGCCATCAGTGGTGGTGTGGACTGGCGTCCTCCATCAGTTGTGGTGTGGACTGGTGTCCTCCATCAGTGGTGGTGTGGACTGGTGTCCTCCATCAGTGGTGGTGTAGACTGGTGTGTCCTCCATCAGTGGTGGTGTGGACTGGTGTCCTCCATCAGTGGTGGTGTAGAGTGGTGTCCTCCATCAGTGGTGGTGTGGACTGGTGTCCTCCATCAGTGGTGGTATGGACTGTTGTCCTCCATCAGTGGTGGTGTGGACTGGTGTCCTCCATCAGTGGTGGTGTGGACTGCTGTCCTCCATCAGTGGTGGTGTGGACTGGCATCCTCCATCAGTGGTGGTGTGGACTGGTGTCCTCCATCAGTGGTGGTGTGGACTGGTGTCTCCTCCATCAGTGGTGGTGTGGACTGCTGTCCTCCATCAGTGGTGGTGTGGACTGGCATCCTCCATCAGTGGTGGTGTAGACTGGCGTCCTCCATCAGTGGTGGTGTGGACTGGTGTACTCCATCAGTGGTGGTGTAGACTGATGTCCCCTCCATCAGTGGTGGTGTGGACTGGTGTCCTCCATCAGTGGTGGTGTAGACTGGTGTCCCCTCCATCAGTGGTGGTGTGGACTGGTGTCCTCCATCAGTGGTGGTGTAGACTGGTGTCTCCTCCATCAGTGGTGGTGTGGACTGCTGTCCTCCATCAGTGGTGGTGTGGACTGGCATCCTCCATCAGTGGTGGTGTGGACTGGTGTCTCCTCCATCAGTGGTGGTGTGGACTGGTGTCCTCCATCAGTGGTGGTGTGGACTGGTGTCCTCCATCAGTGGTGGTGTGGACTGCTGTCCTCCATCAGTGGTGGTGTGGACTGGCGTCCTCCATCAGTGGTGGTGTGGACTGGTGTACTCCATCAGTGGTGGTGTAGACTGATGTCCCCTCCATCAGTGGTGGAGTGGACTGGTGTGCTCCATCAGTGGTGGTGTAGACTGGTGTCCCCTCCATCAGTGGTGGTGTGGACTGGTGTCCTCCATCAGTGGTGGTGTAGACTGGTGTCTCCTCCATCAGTGGTGGTGTGGACTGCTGTCCTCCATCAGTGGTGGTGTGGACTGCTGTCCTCCATCAGTGGTGGTGTGTACTGCTGTCCTCCATCAGTGGTGATGTAGGCTGGTGTCCTCCTTCAGTAGTCGTGTAGACAGGTGTCTCCTCCATCAGTGGTGGTGTAGACTGATGTCCCCTCCATCAGTGGTGGTGTAGACTGATGTCTCCTCCATCAGTGGTGGTGTGGACTGGTGTCCTCGATCAGTGGTGGTGTAGACTGATGTCTCCTCCATCAGTGGTGGTGTGGACTGGTGTCCTCCATCAGTGGTGGTGTGGACTGATGTCCTCCATCATTGGTGGTGTGGACTGGTGTCCTCCATCAGTGGTGGTGTGGACCGCTGTCCTCCATCAGTAGTGGTGTAGACTGATGTCTCCTCCATCAGTGATGGTGCAGACTGGTGTCCTCCATCAGTGGTGGTGCGGAGTGGTGTCCTCCATCCGTGGTGGTGTGGACTGGTGTCCTCCATCCGCGGTGGTGTGGACTGGTGTCCTCCATGAGTGGTGGTGTAGACTGGTGTCTCCTCCATCAGTGGTGGTGTAGACTGGCGTCCTCCATCAGTGTTGGTGTGGACTGGTGTCCTCCATCAGTGGTGGTGTAGACTGGTGTCCTCCATCAGTGCTGGTGTGGACTGGCGTCCTCCATCAGTGGTGGTGTAGACTGCTGTCCTCCATCAGTGGTGGTGTAGACTGATGTCTCCTCCATCAGTGTTGGTGTAGACTGGTGTCTCCTCCATCAGTGGTGGTGTGGACTGGCGTCCTCCATCAGTGGTGGTGTGGACTGGTGTCCTCCATCAGTGGTGGTGTGGACTGGCGTCCACCATCAGTGGTGGTGTGGACTGGTGTCCTCCATCAGTGGTGGTGTAGACTGGTGTCTCCTCCATCAGTGGTGGTGTGGACTGGCGTCCTCCATCAGTGGTGGTGTGGACTGGTGTCCTCCATCAGTGGTGGTGTGGACTGGCATCCTCCATCAGTGGTGGTGTGGACTGGTGTCCTCCATCAGTGGTGGTGTAGACTGGTGTCTCCTCCATCAGTGGTGGTGTGGACTGCTGTCCTCCATCAGTGGTGGTGTGGACTGGTGTCCTCCATCAGTGGTGGTGTGGACTGGCGTCCTCCATCAGTGGTGGTGTGGACTGGTGTCCTCCATCAGTGTTGGTGTAGACTGGTGTCTCCTCCATCAGTGGTGGTGTGGACTGGCGTCCTCCATCAGTGGTGGTGTGGACTGGTGTCCTCCATCAGTGGTGGTGTGGACTGGCATCCTCCATCAGTGGTGGTGTGGACTGGTGTCCTCCATCAGTGGTGGTGTAGACTGGTGTCTCCTCCATCAGTGGTGGTGTGGAATGGTGTCCTCCTTCAGTGGTGGTGTAGACTGGTGTCCTCCATCAGTGGTGGTGTGGACTGGTGTCCTCCATCAGTGGTGGTGTGGACTGCTGTCCTCCATCAGTGGTGGTGTGGACTGGCATCCTCCATCAGTGGTGGTGTGGACTGGTGTCCTCCATCAGTGGTGGTGTAGACTGGTGTCTCCTCCATCAGTGGTGGTGTGGACTGGCGTCCTCCATCAGTGGTGGTGTGGACTGGTGTCCTCATTCAGTGGTGGTGTGGACTGGCGTCCTCCATCAGTGGTGGTGGAGACTGGTGTCCTCCATCAGTGGTGGTGGAGACTGGTGTCCTCCATCAGTGGTGGTGTGGACTGGCGTCCTCCATCAGTGGTGGTGGAGACTGGTGTCCTCCATCAGTGGTGGTGGGGAATGGTGTCCTCCATCAGTGGTGGTGTAGACTGCTGTCCTCCATCAGTGGTGGTGTTGACTGGTGTCCTCCATCAGTGGTGGTGTAGACTGGTGGCCTCCATCAGTGGTGGTGTAGACTGGTGTCCTCCATCAGTGGTGGTTTGGACTGGTTTCCTCCATCAGTGGTGGTTTGGACTGGTGTCCTCCATCAGTGGTGGTGTAGACTGGTGTCCCCTCCATCAGTGGTGGTTTGGACTGGTGTCCTCCATCAGTGGTGGTGGAGACTGGTGTCCTCTATCAGTGGTGGTGTGGACTGGCGTCCTCCATCACTGGTGGTGTAGACTGGTGTCTCCTCCATCAGTGGTGGTGTGGAATGGTGTCCTCCTTCAGTGGTGGTGTAGACTGGTGTCCTCCATCAGTGGTGGTGTGGACTGGTGTCCTCCATCAGTGGTGGTGTGGACTGCTGTCCTCCATCAGTGGTGGTGTGGACTGGCATCCTCCATCAGTGGTGGTGTGGACTGGTGTCCTCCATCAGTGGTGGTGTAGACTGGTGTCTCCTCCATCAGTGGTGGTGTGGACTGGCGTCCTCCATCAGTGGTGGTGTGGACTGGTGTCCTCATTCAGTGGTGGTGTGGACTGGCGTCCTCCATCAGTGGTGGTGGAGACTGGTGTCCTCCATCAGTGGTGGTGGAGACTGGTGTCCTCCATCAGTGGTGGTGTGGACTGGCGTCCTCCATCAGTGGTGGTGGAGACTGGTGTCCTCCATCAGTGGTGGTGTGGAATGGTGTCCTCCATCAGTGGTGGTGTAGACTGCTGTCCTCCATCAGTGGTGGTGTTGACTGGTGTCCTCCATCAGTGGTGGTGTAGACTGGTGGCCTCCATCAGTGGTGGTGTAGACTGGTGTCCTCCATCAGTGGTGGTTTGGACTGGTTTCCTCCATCAGTGGTGGTTTGGACTGGTGTCCTCCATCAGTGGTGGTGTAGACTGGTGTCCCCTCCATCAGTGGTGGTTTGGACTGGTGTCCTCCATCAGTGGTGGTGGAGACTGTGTCCTCTATCAGTGGTGGTGTGGACTGGCGTCCTCCATCACTGGTGGTGTAGCCTGGTGTCCTCCATCAGTGGTGGTGTTGACTGGTGTCCTCCATCAGTGGTGGTGTAGACTGGTGTCCTCCATCAGTGGTGGTTTGGACTGGTGTCCTCCATCAGTGGTGGTGTAGACTGGTGTCTCCTCCATCAGTGGTGGTGTGGACTGCTGTCCTCCATCAGTGGTGGTGTGGACTGGTGTCCTCCATCAGTGGTGGTGTAGACTGGTGTCCTCCATCAGTGGTGGTGTTGACTGCTGTCCTCCATCAGTGGTGGTGTGGTCTGGTGTCTCCTCTATCAGTCGTGGTGTAGACTGGTGTCTCCTCCATCAGTGGTGGTGTGGACTGGTGTCCCCTCCTTCAGTGGTGGTGTAGGCTGGTGTCCTCCTTCAGTTGTGGTGTGGACTGGTGTCCTCCATCAGTGGTGGTGTAGAGTGGTGTCCTCCATCAGTGGTGGTGTAGACCTCTGTCCTCCATCAGTGGTGGTGTAGACTGATATCCTCCATCAGTGGTGGTGTAGACAGGTGCCTCCTCCATCAGTGGTGGTGTAGACTGATGTCCCCTCCATCAGTGGTGGTGTAGACTGATGTCTCCTCCATCAGTGGTGGTGTGGACTGGTGTCCTCCATCAGTGGTGGTGTGGACTGATGTCCTCCATCATTGGTGGTGTGGACTGGTGTCCTCCATCAGTGGTGGTGTGGACTGCTGTCCTCCATCAGTGGTGGTGTAGACTGATGTGTCCTCCATCAGTGATGGTGCAGACTGGTGTCCTCCATCAGTGGTGGTGGGGAGTGGTGTCCTCCATCCGTGGTGCTGTGGACTGGTGTCCTCCATCAGTGGTGGTGTAGACTGATGTCTCCTCCATCAGTGTTGGTGTACACTGGTGTCTCCTCCATCAGTGGTGGTGTGGACTGGTGTCCTCCATCAGTGGTGGTGTGGACTGGCGTCCTCCATCAGTGCTGGTGTGGACTGGTGTCCTCCATCAGTGGTGGTGTAGACTGGTGTCTCCTCCATCAGTGGTGGTGTGGACTGCTGTCCTCCATCAGTGTTGCTGTGGACTGGTGTCCTCCATCAGGGGTGGTGTAGACTGGTGTCTACTCTATCAGTGGTCGTGTGGACTGGTGTCCTCCATCAGTGGCGGTGTAGACTGCTGTCCTCCATCAGTGGTGGTGTAGACTGATGTCTCCTCCATCAGTGGTGGTGTGGAATGGTGTCCGCCATCAGTGGTGGTGTGGACTGGCGTCCTCCATCAGTGGTGGTGTAGACTGGTGTCCTACATCAGTGGTGGTGTGGACTGGTGTCCTCCATCAATGGTGGTGTAGACTGGTGTCTCCTCCATCAGTGGTGGTGTGGACTGGTGTTCTCCATCAGTGGTGGTGTAGACTGGTGTCCTCCATCAGTGGTGGTGTGGACTGGTGTCCTCCATCAGTGTTGGTGTGGACTGGTGTCCTCCATCAGTGGTGGTGTGGACTGGTGTCCTCCATCAGTGGTGGTGTAGACTGATGTCTCCTCCATCAGTGGTGGTGTGGACTGGCATCCTCCATCAGTGGTGGTGTGGACTGGTGTCCTCCATCAGTGGTGGTGTAGACTGGTGTCTCCTCCATCAGTGGTGGTGTGGACTGGTGTCCTCCATCAGTGGTGGTGTGGACTGGTGTCCTCCATCAGTGGTGGTGTGGACTGCTGTCCTCCATCAGTGGTGGTGTGGACTGGCGTCCTCCATCAGTGGTGGTGTGGACTGGTGTCCTCCATCAGTGGGGGTGTAGACTGGTGTCCCCTCCATCAGTGGTGGTGTGGACTGGTGTCCTCCATCAGTGGTGGTGTAGACTGGTGTCCCCTCCATCTTTGGTGGTGTGGACTGGCGTCCTCCATCAGTGGTGGTGTAGACTGGTGTCTCCTCCATCAGTGGTGGTGTGGACTGCTGTCCTCCATCAGTGGTGGTGTGGACTGGCGTCCTCCATCAGTGGTGCTGTGGACTGGTGTCCTCCATCAGTGGTGGTGTAGACTGGTGTCTCCTCCATCAGTGGTGGTGTGGACTGCTGTCCTCCATCAGTTTTGCTGTGGACTGGTGTCCTCCATCAGTGGTGGTGTAGACTGGTGTCTCCTCTATCAATGGTGGTGTGGACTGGTGTCCTCCATCAGTGGTGGTGTAGACTGTTGTCCTCCATCAGTGGTGGTGTAGACTGATGTCTCCTCCATCAGTGGTGGTGTGGAATGGTGTCCGCCATCAGTGGTGGTGTGGACTGGCGTCCTCCATCAGTGGTGGTATAGACTGGTGTCCTCCATCAGTGGTGGTGTGGACTGGTGTCCTCCATCAATGGTGGTGTAGACTGGTGTCTCCTCCATCAGTGGTGGTGTGGACTGGTGTCCTCCATCAGTGGTGGTGTAGACTGGTGTCCTCCATCAGTGGTGGTGTGGACTGGTGTCCTCCATCAGTGGTGGTGTGGACTGGTGTCCTCCATCAGTGGTGGTGTAGACTGATGTCTCCTCCATCAGTGGTGGTGTGGACTGGCATGCTCCATCAGTGGTGGTGTGGACTGGTGTCCTCCATCAGTGGTGGTGTAGACTGGTGTCCTCCATCAGTGGTGGTGTGGACTGGTGTCCTCCATCAGTGGTGGTGTGGACTGGTGTCCTCCATCAGTGGTGGTGTGGACTGCTGTCCTCCATCAGTGGTGGTGTGGACTGGCGTCCTCCATCAGTGGTGGTGTGGACTGGTGTCCTCCATCAGTGGTGGTGTAGACTGGAGTCCCCTCCATCAGTGGTGGTGTGGACTGGTGTCCTCCATCAGTGGTGGTGTAGACTGGTGTCCCCTCCATCAGTGGTGGTGTGGACTGGTGTCCTCCATCAGTGGTGGAGTAGACTGGTGTCTCCTCCATCAGTGGTGGTGTGGACTGGTGTCCTTCATCAGTGGTGGTGTAGACTGGTGTCCTCCATCAGTGGTGGTGTAGACTGATGTCTCCTCCATCAGTGGTGGTGTGGACTGCTGTCCTCCATCAGTGGTGGTGTGGACTGCTGTCCTCCATCAGTGGTGGTGTGGACTGGTGTCCTCCATCAGTGGTGGTGTACACTGGTGTCCTCCATCAGTGGTGGTGTGGACTGGCGTCCTCCATCAGTGGTGGTGTAGACTGGTGTCCTCCATCAGTGGTGGTGTGGACTGGTGTCCTCCATCAGTGGTGGTGTAGACTGGTGTCTCCTCCATCAGTGGTGGTGTGAACTGCTGTTTTCCATCAGTGGTGGTGTGGACTGGTGTCCTCCATCAGTGGTGGTGAAGACTGGTGTCTCCTCTATCAGTGGTGGTGTGGACTGGTGTCCTCCATCAGAGGTGGTGTAGACTGGTGTCTCCTCTATCAGTGGTGGTGCGGACTGGTGTCCTCCATCAGTGGCGGTGTAGACTGCTGTCCTCCATCAGTGGTGGTGTAGAGTGATGTCTCCTCCATCAGTGGTGGTGTGGACTGGTGTCCTCCATCATTGGTGGTGTGGACTGGTGTCCTCCATCAGTGGTGGTGTGGACTGCTGTCCTCCATCAGTGGTGTTGTAGACGGATTTCTCCTCCATCAGTGGTGGTGCAGACTGGTGTCCTCCATCAGTGGTGGTGCGGAGTGGTGTCCTCCATCAGTGGTGGTGTGGACTGGTGTCCTCCATCAGTGGTGGTGTGGACTGGTGTCCTCCATCAGTGGTGGTGTGGACTGCTGTCCTCCATCAGTGGTGGTGTAGACTGATGTCTCCTCCATCAGTGTTGGTGTGGACTGGTGTCCTCCATCAGTGGTGGTGTGGAGTGGTGTCCTCCATCAGTGGTGGTGTGGAGTGGTGACCACCATCAGTGGTGGTGTGGACTTGCGTCCTCCATCAGTGGTGGTGTGGACTGGTGTCCTCCATCAGTGGTGGTGTAGACTGGTGTCTCCTCCATCAGTGGTGGTGTGGACTGCTGTCCTCCATCAGTGGTGGTGTGGACTGGTGTCCTACATCAGTGGTGGTGTAGACTGGTGTCTCCTCTATCAGTGGTGGTGTAGACTGGTGTGTCCTCCATCAGTGGTGGTGTGGACTGGTGTCCTCCATCAGTGGTGTTGTGGACTGGTGTCCTCCATCAGTGGTGGTGTGGACTGCTGTCCTCCATCAGTGGTGGTGTGGACTGGCATCCTCCATCAGTGGTGGTGTGGACTGGTGTCCTCCATCAGTGGTGGTGTGGACTGGTGTCTCCTCCATCAGTGGTGGTGTGGACTGCTGTCCTCCATCAGTGGTGGTGTGGACTGGTGTCCTCCATCAGTGGTGGTGTAGACTGGTGTCTCCTCCATCAGTGGTGGTGTGGACTGCTGTCCTCCATCAGTGGTGGTGTGGACTGGTGTCCTACATCAGTGGTGGTGTAGACTGGTGTCTCCTCTATCAGTGGTGGTGTAGACTGGTGTGTCCTCCATCAGTGGTGGTGTGGACTGGTGTCCTCCATCAGTGGTGTTGTGGACTGGTGTCCTCCATCAGTGGTGGTGTGGACTGCTGTCCTCCATCAGTGGTGGTGTGGACTGGCATCCTCCATCAGTGGTGGTGTGGACTGGTGTCCTCCATCAGTGGTGGTGTGGACTGGTGTCTCCTCCATCAGTGGTGGTGTGGACTGCTGTCCTCCATCAGTGGTGGTGTGGACTGGCATCCTCCATCAGTGGTGGTGTAGACTGGCGTCCTCCATCAGTGGTGGTGTGGACTGGTGTACTCCATCAGTGGTGGTGTAGACTGATGTCCCCTCCATCAGTGGTGGTGTGGACTGGTGTCCTCCATCAGTGGTGGTGTAGACTGGTGTCCCCTCCATCAGTGGTGGTGTGGACTGGTGTCCTCCATCAGTGGTGGTGTAGACTGGTGTCTCCTCCATCAGTGGTGGTGTGGACTGCTGTCCTCCATCAGTGGTGGTGTGGACTGCTGTCCTCCATCAGTGGTGGTGTGTACTGCTGTCCTCCATCAGTGGTGATGTAGGCTGGTGTCCTCCTTCAGTGGTCGTGTAGACAGGTGTCTCCTCCATCAGTGGTGGTGTAGACTGATGTCCCCTCCATCAGTGGTGGTGTAGACTGATGTCTCCTCCATCAGTGGTGGTGTGGACTGGTGTCCTCCATCAGTGGTGGTGTAGACTGATGTCTCCTCCATCAGTGGTGGTGTGGACTGGTGTCCTCCATCAGTGGGGGTGTGGACTGATGTCCTCCATCATTGGTGGTGTGGACGGTGTCCTCCATCATCGGTGGTGTGGACCGCTGTCCTCCATCAGTGGTGGTGTAGACTGATGTCTCCTCCATCAGTGATGGTGCAGACTGGTGTCCTCCATCAGTGGTGGTGCGGAGTGGTGTCCTCCATCCGTGGTGGTGTGGACTGGTGTCCTCCATGAGTGGTGGTGTAGACTGGTGTCTCCTCCATCAGTGGTGGTGTAGACTGGCGTCCTCCATCAGTGTTGGTGTGGACTGGTGTCCTCCATCAGTGGTGGTGTAGACTGGTGTCCTCCATCAGTGGTGGTGTAGACTGATGTCTCCTCCATCAGTGTTGGTGTAGACTGGTGTCTCCTCCATCAGTGATGGTGTGGACTGGTGTCCTCCATCAGTGGTGGTGTGGACTGCTGTCCTCCATCAGTGGTGGTGTAGACTGATGTCTCCTCCATCAGTGTTGGTGTGGACTGGTGTCTCCTCCATCAGTGGTGGTGTGGAGTGGTGACCACCATCAGTGGTGGTGTGGACTTGCGTCCTCCATCAGTGGTGGTGTGGACTTGCGTCCTCCATCAGTGGTGGTGTGGACTGGTGTCTCCTCCATCAGTGGTGGTGTGGACTGCTGTCCTCCATCAGTGGTGGTGTGGACTGGTGTCCTACATCAGTGGTGGTGTAGACTGGTGTCTCCTCTATCAGTGGTGGTGTGGACTGGTGTCCTCCATCAGTGGCGGTGTAGACTGCTGTCCTCCATCAGTGGTGGTGTAGACTGATGTCTCCTCCATCAGTGGTGGTGTGGAATGGTGTCCGCCATCAGTGGTGGTGTGGACTGGCGTCCTCCATCAGTTGTGGTGTGGACTGGTGTCCTCCATCAGTGGTGGTGTGGACTGGTGTCCTCCATCAGTGGTGGTGTAGACTGGTGTGTCCTCCATCAGTGGTGGTGTGGACTGGTGTCCTCCATCAGTGGTGGTGTAGAGTGGTGTCCTCCATCAGTGGTGGTGTGGACTGGTGTCCTCCATCAGTGGTGGTATGGACTGTTGTCCTCCATCAGTGGTGGTGTGGACTGGTGTCCTCCATCAGTGGTGGTGTGGACTGCTGTCCTCCATCAGTGGTGGTGTGGACTGGCATCCTCCATCAGTGGTGGTGTGGACTGGTGTCCTCCATCAGTGGTGGTGTGGACTGGTGTCTCCTCCATCAGTGGTGGTGTGGACTGCTGTCCTCCATCAGTGGTGGTGTGGACTGGCATCCTCCATCAGTGGTGGTGTAGACTGGCGTCCTCCATCAGTGGTGGTGTGGACTGGTGTACTCCATCAGTGGTGGTGTAGACTGATGTCCCCTCCATCAGTGGTGGTGTGGACTGGTGTCCTCCATCAGTGGTGGTGTAGACTGGTGTCCCCTCCATCAGTGGTGGTGTGGACTGGTGTCCTCCATCAGTGGTGGTGTAGACTGGTGTCTCCTCCATCAGTGGTGGTGTGGACTGCTGTCCTCCATCAGTGGTGGTGTGGACTGGCATCCTCCATCAGTGGTGGTGTGGACTGGTGTCTCCTCCATCAGTGGTGGTGTGGACTGGTGTCCTCCATCAGTGGTGGTGTGGACTGGTGTCCTCCATCAGTGGTGGTGTGGACTGCTGTCCTCCATCAGTGGTGGTGTGGACTGGCGTCCTCCATCAGTGGTGGTGTGGACTGGTGTACTCCATCAGTGGTGGTGTAGACTGATGTCCCCTCCATCAGTGGTGGAGTGGACTGGTGTGCTCCATCAGTGGTGGTGTAGACTGGTGTCCCCCTCCATCAGTGGTGGTGTGGACTGGTGTCCTCCATCAGTGGTGGTGTAGACTGGTGTCTCCTCCATCAGTGGTGGTGTGGACTGCTGTCCTCCATCAGTGGTGGTGTGGACTGCTGTCCTCCATCAGTGGTGGTGTGTACTGCTGTCCTCCATCAGTGGTGATGTAGGCTGGTGTCCTCCTTCAGTAGTCGTGTAGACAGGTGTCTCCTCCATCAGTGGTGGTGTAGACTGATGTCCCCTCCATCAGTGGTGGTGTAGACTGATGTCTCCTCCATCAGTGGTGGTGTGGACTGGTGTCCTCGATCAGTGGTGGTGTAGACTGATGTCTCCTCCATCAGTGGTGGTGTGGACTGGTGTCCTCCATCAGTGGTGGTGTGGACTGATGTCCTCCATCATTGGTGGTGTGGACTGGTGTCCTCCATCAGTGGTGGTGTGGACCGCTGTCCTCCATCAGTAGTGGTGTAGACTGATGTCTCCTCCATCAGTGATGGTGCAGACTGGTGTCCTCCATCAGTGGTGGTGCGGAGTGGTGTCCTCCATCCGTGGTGGTGTGGACTGGTGTCCTCCATGAGTGGTGGTGTAGACTGGTGTCTCCTCCATCAGTGGTGGTGTAGACTGGCGTCCTCCATCAGTGTTGGTGTGGACTGGTGTCCTCCATCAGTGGTGGTGTAGACTGGTGTCCTCCATCAGTGCTGGTGTGGACTGGCGTCCTCCATCAGTGGTGGTGTAGACTGCTGTCCTCCATCAGTGGTGGTGTAGACTGATGTCTCCTCCATCAGTGTTGGTGTAGACTGGTGTCTCCTCCATCAGTGGTGGTGTGGACTGGCGTCCTCCATCAGTGGTGGTGTGGACTGGTGTCCTCCATCAGTGGTGGTGTGGACTGGCGTCCACCATCAGTGGTGGTGTGGACTGGTGTCCTCCATCAGTGGTGGTGTAGACTGGTGTCTCCTCCATCAGTGGTGGTGTGGACTGGCGTCCTCCATCAGTGGTGGTGTGGACTGGTGTCCTCCATCAGTGGTGGTGTGGACTGGCATCCTCCATCAGTGGTGGTGTGGACTGGTGTCCTCCATCAGTGGTGGTGTAGACTGGTGTCTCCTCCATCAGTGGTGGTGTGGACTGCTGTCCTCCATCAGTGGTGGTGTGGACTGGTGTCCTCCATCAGTGGTGGTGTGGACTGGCGTCCTCCATCGGTGGTGGTGTGGACTGGTGTCCTCCATCAGTGTTGGTGTAGACTGGTGTCTCCTCCATCAGTGGTGGTGTGGACTGGCGTCCTCCATCAGTGGTGGTGTGGACTGGTGTCCTCCATCAGTGGTGGTGTGGACTGGCATCCTCCATCAGTGGTGGTGTGGACTGGTGTCCTCCATCAGTGGTGGTGTAGACTGGTGTCTCCTCCATCAGTGGTGGTGTGGAATGGTGTCCTCCTTCAGTGGTGGTGTAGACTGGTGTCCTCCATCAGTGGTGGTGTGGACTGGTGTCCTCCATCAGTGGTGGTGTGGACTGCTGTCCTCCATCAGTGGTGGTGTGGACTGGCATCCTCCATCAGTGGTGGTGTGGACTGGTGTCCTCCATCAGTGGTGGTGTAGACTGGTGTCTCCTCCATCAGTGGTGGTGTGGACTGGCGTCCTCCATCAGTGGTGGTGTGGACTGGTGTCCTCATTCAGTGGTGGTGTGGACTGGCGTCCTCCATCAGTGGTGGTGGAGACTGGTGTCCTCCATCAGTGGTGGTGGAGACTGGTGTCCTCCATCAGTGGTGGTGTGGACTGGCGTCCTCCATCAGTGGTGGTGGAGACTGGTGTCCTCCATCAGTGGTGGTGTGGAATGGTGTCCTCCATCAGTGGTGGTGTAGACTGCTGTCCTCCATCAGTGGTGGTGTTGACTGGTGTCCTCCATCAGTGGTGGTGTAGACTGGTGGCCTCCATCAGTGGTGGTGTAGACTGGTGTCCTCCATCAGTGGTGGTTTGGACTGGTTTCCTCCATCAGTGGTGGTTTGGACTGGTGTCCTCCATCAGTGGTGGTGTAGACTGGTGTCCCCTCCATCAGTGGTGGTTTGGACTGGTGTCCTCCATCAGTGGTGGTGGAGACTGGTGTCCTCTATCAGTGGTGGTGTGGACTGGCGTCCTCCATCACTGGTGGTGTAGACTGGTGTCTCCTCCATCAGTGGTGGTGTGGAATGGTGTCCTCCTTCAGTGGTGGTGTAGACTGGTGTCCTCCATCAGTGGTGGTGTGGACTGGTGTCCTCCATCAGTGGTGGTGTGGACTGCTGTCCTCCATCAGTGGTGGTGTGGACTGGCATCCTCCATCAGTGGTGGTGTGGACTGGTGTCCTCCATCAGTGGTGGTGTAGACTGGTGTCTCCTCCATCAGTGGTGGTGTGGACTGGCGTCCTCCATCAGTGGTGGTGTGGACTGGTGTCCTCATTCAGTGGTGGTGTGGACTGGCGTCCTCCATCAGTGGTGGTGGAGACTGGTGTCCTCCATCAGTGGTGGTGGAGACTGGTGTCCTCCATCAGTGGTGGTGTGGACTGGCGTCCTCCATCAATGGTGGTGGAGACTGGTGTCCTCCATCAGTGGTGGTGTGGAATGGTGTCCTCCATCAGTGGTGGTGTAGACTGCTGTCCTCCATCAGTGGTGGTGTTGACTGGTGTCCTCCATCAGTGGTGGTGTAGACTGGTGGCCTCCATCAGTGGTGGTGTAGACTGGTGTCCTCCATCAGTGGTGGTTTGGACTGGTTTCCTCCATCAGTGGTGGTTTGGACTGGTGTCCTCCATCAGTGCTGGTGTAGACTGGTGTCCCCTCCATCAGTGGTGGTTTGGACTGGTGTCCTCCATCAGTGGTGGTGGAGACTGTGTCCTCTATCAGTGGTGGTGTGGACTGGCGTCCTCCATCACTGGTGGTGTAGCCTGGTGTCCTCCATCAGTGGTGGTGTTGACTGGTGTCCTCCATCAGTGGTGGTGTAGACTGGTGTCCTCCATCAGTGGTGGTTTGGACTGGTGTCCTCCATCAGTGGTGGTGTAGACTGGTGTCTCCTCCATCAGTGGTGGTGTGGACTGCTGTCCTCCATCAGTGGTGGTGTGGACTGGTGTCCTCCATCAGTGGTGGTGTAGACTGGTGTCCTCCATCAGTGGTGGTGTTGACTGCTGTCCTCCATCAGTGGTGGTGTGGTCTGGTGTCTCCTCTATCAGTCGTGGTGTAGACTGGTGTCTCCTCCATCAGTGGTGGTGTGGACTGGTGTCCCCTCCTTCAGTGGTGGTGTAGGCTGGTGTCCTCCTTCAGTTGTGGTGTGGACTGGTGTCCTCCATCAGTGGTGGTGTAGAGTGGTGTCCTCCATCAGTGGTGGTGTAGACCTCTGTCCTCCATCAGTGGTGGTGTAGACTGATATCCTCCATCAGTGGTGGTGTAGACAGGTGCCTCCTCCATCAGTGGTGGTGTAGACTGATGTCCCCTCCATCAGTGGTGGTGTAGACTGATGTCTCCTCCATCAGTGGTGGTGTGGACTGGTGTCCTCCATCAGTGGTGGTGTGGACTGATGTCCTCCATCATTGGTGGTGTGGACTGGTGTCCTCCATCAGTGGTGGTGTGGACTGCTGTCCTCCATCAGTGGTGGTGTAGACTGATGTGTCCTCCATCAGTGATGGTGCAGACTGGTGTCCTCCATCAGTGGTGGTGGGGAGTGGTGTCCTCCATCCGTGGTGCTGTGGACTGGTGTCCTCCATCAGTGGTGGTGTAGACTGATGTCTCCTCCATCAGTGTTGGTGTACACTGGTGTCTCCTCCATCAGTGGTGGTGTGGACTGGTGTCCTCCATCAGTGGTGGTGTGGACTGGCGTCCTCCATCAGTGCTGGTGTGGACTGGTGTCCTCCATCAGTGGTGGTGTAGACTGGTGTCTCCTCCATCAGTGGTGGTGTGGACTGCTGTCCTCCATCAGTGTTGCTGTGGACTGGTGTCCTCCATCAGGGGTGGTGTAGACTGGTGTCTACTCTATCAGTGGTCGTGTGGACTGGTGTCCTCCATCAGTGGCGGTGTAGACTGCTGTCCTCCATCAGTGGTGGTGTAGACTGATGTCTCCTCCATCAGTGGTGGTGTGGAATGGTGTCCGCCATCAGTGGTGGTGTGGACTGGCGTCCTCCATCAGTGGTGGTGTAGACTGGTGTCCTCCATCAGTGGTGGTGTGGACTGGTGTCCTCCATCAATGGTGGTGTAGACTGGTGTCTCCTCCATCAGTGGTGGTGTGGACTGGTGTTCTCCATCAGTGGTGGTGTAGACTGGTGTCCTCCATCAGTGGTGGTGTGGACTGGTGTCCTCCATCAGTGTTGGTGTGGACTGGTGTCCTCCATCAGTGGTGGTGTGGACTGGTGTCCTCCATCAGTGGTGGTGTAGACTGATGTCTCCTCCATCAGTGGTGGTGTGGACTGGCATCCTCCATCAGTGGTGGTGTGGACTGGTGTCCTCCATCAGTGGTGGTGTAGACTGGTGTCTCCTCCATCAGTGGTGGTGTGGACTGGTGTCCTCCATCAGTGGTGGTGTGGACTGGTGTCCTCCATCAGTGGTGGTGTGGACTGCTGTCCTCCATCAGTGGTGGTGTGGACTGGCGTCCTCCATCAGTGGTGGTGTGGACTGGTGTCCTCCATCAGTGGGGGTGTAGACTGGTGTCCCCTCCATCAGTGGTGGTGTGGACTGGTGTCCTCCATCAGTGGTGGTGTAGACTGGTGTCCCCTCCATCTTTGGTGGTGTGGACTGGCGTCCTCCATCAGTGGTGGTGTAGACTGGTGTCTCCTCCATCAGTGGTGGTGTGGACTGCTGTCCTCCATCAGTGGTGGTGTGGACTGGCGTCCTCCATCAGTGGTGCTGTGGACTGGTGTCCTCCATCAGTGGTGGTGTAGACTGGTGTCTCCTCCATCAGTGGTGGTGTGGACTGCTGTCCTCCATCAGTTTTGCTGTGGACTGGTGTCCTCCATCAGTGGTGGTGTAGACTGGTGTCTCCTCTATCAATGGTGGTGTGGACTGGTGTCCTCCATCAGTGGTGGTGTGGACTGGCGTCCTCCATCAGTGGTGGTGTGGACTGGTGTACTCCATCAGTGGTGGTGTAGACTGATGTCCCCTCCATCAGTGGTGGTGTGGACTGGTGTCCTCCATCAGTGGTGGTGTAGACGGTGTCCCCTCCTTCAGTGGTGGTGTGGACTGGTGTCCTCCATCAGTGGTGGTGTAGACTGGTGTCTCCTCCATCAGTGGTGGTGTGGACTGCTGTCCTCCATCAGTGGTGGTGTGGACTGCTGTCCTCCTTCAGTGGTGGTGTGTACTGCTGTCCTCCATCAGTGGTGATGTAGGCTGGTGTCCTCCTTCAGTGGTCGTGTAGACAGGTGTCTCCTCCATCAGTGTTGGTGTAGACTGATGTCCCCTCCATCAGTGGTGGTGTAGACTGATGTCTCCTCCATCAGTGGTGGTGTGGACTGGTGTCCTCCATCAGTGGTGGTGTTGACTGATGTCTCCTCCATCAGTGGTGGTGTGGACTGGTGTCCTCCATCAGTGGTGGTGTGGACTGATGTCCTCCATCATTGGTGGTGTGGACTGGTGTCCTCCATCAGTGGTGGTGTGGACCGCTGTCCTCCATCAGTGGTGGTGTAGACTGATGTCTCCTCCATCAGTGGTGGTGTGGACTGGTGTCCTCCATCAGTGGTGGTGCGGAGTGGGTCCTCCATCCGTGGTGGTGTGGACTGGTGTCCTCCATCCGTGGTGGTGTGGACTGGTGTCCTCCATGAGTGGTGGTGTAGACTGGTGTCTCCTGCATCGGTGGTGGTGTAGACTGGCGTCCTCCATCAGTGTTGGTGTGGACTGGTGTCCTCCATCAGTGGTGGTGTAGACTGGTGTCCTCCATCAGTGGTGGTGTAGACTGATGTCTCCTCCATCAGTGTTGGTGTAGACTGGTGTCTCCTCCATCAGTGCTGGTGTGGACTGGTGTCCTCCATCAGTGGTGGTGTAGACTGCTGTCCTCCATCAGTGGTGGTGTAGACTGATGTCTCCTCCATCAGTGTTGGTGTAGACTGGTGTCTCCTCCATCAGTGCTGGTGTGGACTGGTGTCCTCCATCAGTGGTGGTGTGGACTGCTGTCCTCCATCAGTGGTGCTGTGGAGTGGTGTCCTCCATCAGTGGTGGTGTGGACTGGTGTCCTCCATCAGTGGTGGTGTGGACTGGCGTCCTCCATCAGTGGTGGTGTGGACTGGTGTCCTCCATCAGTGGTGGTGTAGACTCGTGTCTCCTCCATCAGTGGTGGTGTGGACTGCTGTCCTCCATCAGTGGTGCTGTGGACTGGTGTCCTCCATCAGTGGTGGTGTAGACTGGTGTCTCCTCTATCAGTGGTGGTGTGGACTGGTGTCCTCCATCAGTGGCGGTGTAGACTGCTGTCCTCCATCAGTGGTGGTGTAGACTGATGTCTCCTCCATCAGTGGTGGTGTGGAATGGTGTCCTCCATCAGTGGTGGTGTGGACTGGCGTCTTCCATCAGTGGTGGTGTGGACTGGTGTCCTCCATCAGTGGTGGTGTAGACTGGTGTCCCCTCCATCAGTGGTGGTGTGGACTGGTGTCCTCCATCAGTGGTGGTGTAGACTGGTGTCCCCTCCATCAGTGGTGGTGTGGACTGGTGTCCTCCATCAGTGGTGGTGTAGACTGGTGTCTCCTCCATCAGTGGTGGTGTGGACTACTGTCCACCATCAGTGGTGGTGTGGACTGCTGTCCTCCATCAGTGTGGTGTAGACTGCTGTCCTCCATCAGTGGTTGTGTAGACTGATGTCTCCTCCATCAGTGGTGGTGTGGACTGGTGTCCTCCATCATTGGTGGTGTGGACTGGTGTCCTCCATCAGTGGTGGTGTGGACTGCTGTCCTCCATCAGTGGTGGTGTAGACTGATGTCTCCTCCATCAGTGGTGGTGCAGATGGTGTCCTCCATCAGTGGTGGTGCGGAGTGGTGTCCCCTCCATCAGTGGTGGTGTAGACTGGTGTCTCCTCCATCAGTGGTGGTGTAGACTGGTCTCCTCCATCAGTGGTGGTGTAGACTGGTGTCTCCTCTATCAGTGGTGGTGTGGACTGGTGTCCTCCATCAGAGGTGGTGTAGACTGGTGTCTCCTCTATCAGTGGTGGTGTGGACTGGTGTCCTCCATCAGTGGAGGTGTAGACTGCTGTCCTCCATCAGTGGTGGTGTAGACTGATGTCTCCTCCATCAGTGGTGGTGTGGACTGGTGTCCTCCATCATTGGTGGTGTAGACTGGTGTCTCCTCCATCAGTGGTGGTGTAGACTGGTGTCTCCTCCATCAGTGGTGGTGTAGACTGGTGTCTCCTCCATCAGTGGTGGTGTAGACTGGTCTCCTCCATCAGTGGTGGTGTAGACTGGTGTCTCCTCTATCAGTGGTGGTGTGGACTGGTGTCCTCCATCAGAGGTGGTGTAGACTGGTGTCTCCTCCATCAGTGGTGGTGTGGACTGGTGTCCTCCATCAGTGGTGGTGTGGACTGGTGTCCTCCATCAGTGGTGGTGTGGACTGCTGTCCTCCATCAGTGGTGGTGTGGACTGGCGTCCTCCATCAGTGGTGGTGTGGACTGGTGTCCTCCATCAGTGGGGGTGTAGACTGGTGTCCCCTCCATCAGTGGTGGTGTGGACTGGTGTCCTCCATCAGTGGTGGTGTAGACTGGTGTCCCCTCCATCTTTGGTGGTGTGGACTGGCGTCCTCCATCAGTGGTGGTGTAGACTGGTGTCTCCTCCATCAGTGGTGGTGTGGACTGCTGTCCTCCATCAGTGGTGGTGTGGACTGGCGTCCTCCATCAGTGGTGCTGTGGACTGGTGTCCTCCATCAGTGGTGGTGTAGACTGGTGTCTCCTCCATCAGTGGTGGTGTGGACTGCTGTCCTCCATCAGTTTTGCTGTGGACTGGTGTCCTCCATCAGTGGTGGTGTAGACTGGTGTCTCCTCTATCAATGGTGGTGTGGACTGGTGTCCTCCATCAGTGGTGGTGTGGACTGGCGTCCTCCATCAGTGGTGGTGTGGACTGGTGTACTCCATCAGTGGTGGTGTAGACTGATGTCCCCTCCATCAGTGGTGGTGTGGACTGGTGTCCTCCATCAGTGGTGGTGTAGACGGTGTCCCCTCCTTCAGTGGTGGTGTGGACTGGTGTCCTCCATCAGTGGTGGTGTAGACTGGTGTCTCCTCCATCAGTGGTGGTGTGGACTGCTGTCCTCCATCAGTGGTGGTGTGGACTGCTGTCCTCCTTCAGTGGTGGTGTGTACTGCTGTCCTCCATCAGTGGTGATGTAGGCTGGTGTCCTCCTTCAGTGGTCGTGTAGACAGGTGTCTCCTCCATCAGTGTTGGTGTAGACTGATGTCCCCTCCATCAGTGGTGGTGTAGACTGATGTCTCCTCCATCAGTGGTGGTGTGGACTGGTGTCCTCCATCAGTGGTGGTGTAGACTGATGTCTCCTCCATCAGTGGTGGTGTGGACTGGTGTCCTCCATCAGTGGTGGTGTGGACTGATGTCCTCCATCATTGGTGGTGTGGACTGGTGTCCTCCATCAGTGGTGGTGTGGACCGCTGTCCTCCATCAGTGGTGGTGTAGACTGATGTCTCCTCCATCAGTGGTGGTGTGGACTGGTGTCCTCCATCAGTGGTGGTGCGGAGTGGGTCCTCCATCCGTGGTGGTGTGGACTGGTGTCCTCCATCCGTGGTGGTGTGGACTGGTGTCCTCCATGAGTGGTGGTGTAGACTGGTGTCTCCTGCATCGGTGGTGGTGTAGACTGGCGTCCTCCATCAGTGTTGGTGTGGACTGGTGTCCTCCATCAGTGGTGGTGTAGACTGGTGTCCTCCATCAGTGGTGGTGTAGACTGATGTCTCCTCCATCAGTGTTGGTGTAGACTGGTGTCTCCTCCATCAGTGCTGGTGTGGACTGGTGTCCTCCATCAGTGGTGGTGTAGACTGCTGTCCTCCATCAGTGGTGGTGTAGACTGATGTCTCCTCCATCAGTGTTGGTGTAGACTGGTGTCTCCTCCATCAGTGCTGGTGTGGACTGGTGTCCTCCATCAGTGGTGGTGTGGACTGCTGTCCTCCATCAGTGGTGCTGTGGAGTGGTGTCCTCCATCAGTGGTGGTGTGGACTGGTGTCCTCCATCAGTGGTGGTGTGGACTGGCGTCCTCCATCAGTGGTGGTGTGGACTGGTGTCCTCCATCAGTGGTGGTGTAGACTCGTGTCTCCTCCATCAGTGGTGGTGTGGACTGCTGTCCTCCATCAGTGGTGCTGTGGACTGGTGTCCTCCATCAGTGGTGGTGTAGACTGGTGTCTCCTCTATCAGTGGTGGTGTGGACTGGTGTCCTCCATCAGTGGCGGTGTAGACTGCTGTCCTCCATCAGTGGTGGTGTAGACTGATGTCTCCTCCATCAGTGGTGGTGTGGAATGGTGTCCTCCATCAGTGGTGGTGTGGACTGGCGTCTTCCATCAGTGGTGGTGTGGACTGGTGTCCTCCATCAGTGGTGGTGTAGACTGGTGTCCCCTCCATCAGTGGTGGTGTGGACTGGTGTCCTCCATCAGTGGTGGTGTAGACTGGTGTCCCCTCCATCAGTGGTGGTGTGGACTGGTGTCCTCCATCAGTGGTGGTGTAGACTGGTGTCTCCTCCATCAGTGGTGGTGTGGACTACTGTCCACCATCAGTGGTGGTGTGGACTGCTGTCCTCCATCAGTGTGGTGTAGACTGCTGTCCTCCATCAGTGGTTGTGTAGACTGATGTCTCCTCCATCAGTGGTGGTGTGGACTGGTGTCCTCCATCATTGGTGGTGTGGACTGGTGTCCTCCATCAGTGGTGGTGTGGACTGCTGTCCTCCATCAGTGGTGGTGTAGACTGATGTCTCCTCCATCAGTGGTGGTGCAGATGGTGTCCTCCATCAGTGGTGGTGCGGAGTGGTGTCCCCTCCATCAGTGGTGGTGTAGACTGGTGTCTCCTCCATCAGTGGTGGTGTAGACTGGTCTCCTCCATCAGTGGTGGTGTAGACTGGTGTCTCCTCTATCAGTGGTGGTGTGGACTGGTGTCCTCCATCAGAGGTGGTGTAGACTGGTGTCTCCTCTATCAGTGGTGGTGTGGACTGGTGTCCTCCATCAGTGGAGGTGTAGACTGCTGTCCTCCATCAGTGGTGGTGTAGACTGATGTCTCCTCCATCAGTGGTGGTGTGGACTGGTGTCCTCCATCATTGGTGGTGTAGACTGGTGTCTCCTCCATCAGTGGTGGTGTAGACTGGTGTCTCCTCCATCAGTGGTGGTGTAGACTGGTGTCCTCCATCAGTGGTGGTGTAGACTGGTGTCCTCCATCAGTGGTGGTGTAGACTGATGTCTCCTCCATCAGTGGTGGTGCAGACTGGTGTCCTCCATCAGTGGTGGTGTAGACTGGTGTCCCCTCCATCAGTGGTGGTGTCGACTGGTGTCTCCTCCATCAGTGGTGGTGTAGACTGGTGTCCTCCATCAGTGGTGGTGTAGACTGGTGTCTCCTCCATCAGTGATGGTGTAGACTGGTGTCTCCTCCATCAGTGGTGGTGTGAACTGGTGTCCTCCATCAGTGGTGGTGTAGACTGGTGTCTCCTCCATCAGTGGTGGTGTAGACTGGTGTCTCCTCCATCAGTGGTGGTGTAGACTGCTGTCCTCCATCAGTGGTGGTGTAGACTGCTGTCCTCCATCAGTGGTGGTGTAGACTGATGTCCTCCATCAGTGGTGGTGTAGACTGGTGTCTCCTCCATCAGTGGTGGTGTAGACTGGTGTCTCCTCCATCAGTGGTGGTGTAGACTGGTGTCTCCTCCATCAGTGGTGGTGTAGACTGGTGTCTCCTCCATCAGTGGTGGTGTAGACTGGTGTGTGCTCCATCAGTGGTGGTGTAGACTGGTGTCCTCCATCAGTGGTGGTGTAGACTGATGTCTCCTCCATCAGTGGTGGTGTAGACTGGTGTCCTCCATCAGTGGTGGTGTAGACTGGTGTCTCCTCTATCAGTGGTGGTGTAGACTGTTCTCTCCTCCATCAGTGATGGTGTAGACTGTGTCTCCATCAGTGTTGGTGTGGACTGGTGTCCTCCATCAGTGGTGGTGTAGACTGGTGTCCTCCATCAGTGGTGGTGTAGACTGATGTCTCCTCCATCAGTGTTGGTGTAGACTGGTGTCTCCTCCATCAGTGCTGGTGTGGACTGGTGTCCTCCATCAGTGGTGGTGTAGACTGCTGTCCTCCATCAGTGGTGGTGTAGACCGATGTCTCCTCCATCAGTGGTGGTTTGGACTGCTGTCCTCCATCAGTGGTGCTGTGGAGTGGTGTCCTCCATCAGTGGTGGTGTGGACTGGTGTCCTCCATCAGTGGTGGTGTGGACTGGCGTCCTCCATCAGTGGTGGTGTGGACTGGTGTCCTCCATCAGTGGTGGTGTAGACTCGTGTCTCCTCCATCAGTGGTGGTGTGGACTGCTGTCCTCCATCAGTGGTGCTGTGGACTGGTGTCCTCCATCAGTGGTGGTGTAGACTGGTGTCTCCTCTATCAGTGGTGGTGTGGACTGGTGTCCTCCATCAGTGGCGGTGTAGACTGCTGTCCTCCATCAGTGGTGGTGTAGACTGATGTCTCCTCCATCAGTGGTGGTGTGGAATGGTGTCCTCCATCAGTGGTGGTGTGGACTGGCGTCTTCCATCAGTGGTGGTGTGGACTGGTGTCCTCCATCAGTGGTGGTGTAGACTGGTGTCCCCTCCATCAGTGGTGGTGTGGACTGGTGTCCTCCATCAGTGGTGGTGTAGACTGGTGTCCCCTCCATCAGTGGTGGTGTGGACTGGTGTCCTCCATCAGTGGTGGTGTAGACTGGTGTCTCCTCCATCAGTGGTGGTGTGGACTACTGTCCACCATCAGTGGTGGTGTGGACTGCTGTCCTCCATCAGTGTGGTGTAGACTGCTGTCCTCCATCAGTGGTTGTGTAGACTGATGTCTCCTCCATCAGTGGTGGTGTGGACTGGTGTCCTCCATCATTGGTGGTGTGGACTGGTGTCCTCCATCAGTGGTGGTGTGGACTGCTGTCCTCCATCAGTGGTGGTGTAGACTGATGTCTCCTCCATCAGTGGTGGTGCAGATGGTGTCCTCCATCAGTGGTGGTGCGGAGTGGTGTCCCCTCCATCAGTGGTGGTGTAGACTGGTGTCTCCTCCATCAGTGGTGGTGTAGACTGGTGTCCTCCATCAGTGGTGGTGTAGACTGGTGTCTCCTCTATCAGTGGTGGTGTGGACTGGTGTCCTCCATCAGAGGTGGTGTAGACTGGTGTCTCCTCTATCAGTGGTGGTGTGGACTGGTGTCCTCCATCAGTGGAGGTGTAGACTGCTGTCCTCCATCAGTGGTGGTGTAGACTGATGTCTCCTCCATCAGTGGTGGTGTGGACTGGTGTCCTCCATCATTGGTGGTGTAGACTGGTGTCTCCTCCATCAGTGGTGGTGTAGACTGGTGTCTCCTCCATCAGTGGTGGTGTAGACTGGTGTCCTCCATCAGTGGTGGTGTAGACTGATGTCTCCTCCATCAGTGGTGGTGCAGACTGGTGTCCTCCATCAGTGGTGGTGTAGACTGGTGTCCCCTCCATCAGTGGTGGTGTCGACTGGTGTCTCCTCCATCAGTGGTGGTGTAGACTGGTGTCCTCCATCAGTGGTGGTGTAGACTGGTGTCTCCTCCATCAGTGATGGTGTAGACTGGTGTCTCCTCCATCAGTGGTGGTGTGGACTGGTGTCCTCCATCAGTGGTGGTGTAGACTGGTGTCTCCTCCATCAGTGGTGGTGTAGACTGGTGTCTCCTCCATCAGTGGTGGTGTAGACTGCTGTCCTCCATCAGTGGTGGTGTAGACTGCTGTCCTCCATCAGTGGTGGTGTAGACTGATGTCCTCCATCAGTGGTGGTGTAGACTGGTGTCTCCTCCATCAGTGGTGGTGTAGACTGGTGTCTCCTCCATCAGTGGTGGTGTAGACTGGTGTCTCCTCCATCAGTGGTGGTGTAGACTGGTGTCTCCTCCATCAGTGGTGGTGTAGACTGGTGTGTGCTCCATCAGTGGTGGTGTAGACTGGTGTCCTCCATCAGTGGTGGTGTAGACTGATGTCTCCTCCATCAGTGGTGGTGTAGACTGGTGTCCTCCATCAGTGGTGGTGTAGACTGGTGTCTCCTCTATCAGTGGTGGTGTAGACTGTTCTCTCCTCCATCAGTGATGGTGTAGACTGTGTCCTCCATCAGTGGTGGTGTAGACTGGTGTCCTCCATCAGTGGTGGTGTAGACTGATGTCCTCCATCAGTGGTGGTGTAAACTGGTGTCTCCTCCATCAGTGGTGGTGTAGACTGGTGTCTCCTCCATCAGTCGTGGTGTAGACTGGTGTCTCCTCCATCAGTGGTGGTGTAGACTGGTGTCTGCTCCATCAGTGGTGCTGTAGACTGGTGTCCTCCATCAGTGGTGGTGTGGACTGGTGTCTCCTCCATCAGTGGTGGTGTAGACTGGTGTCTCCTCCATCAGTGGTGGTGTAGACTGGTGTCTCCTCCATCAGTGGTGGTGTAGACTGGTGTCTCCTCCATCAGTGGTGGTGTAGACTGATGTCTTCTCCATCAGTGGTGGTGTAGACTGGTGTCCTCCATCAGTGGTGGTGTAGACTGGTGTCTCCTCTATCAGTGGTGGTGTAGACTGTTGTCTCGTCCATCAGTGGTGGTGTAGACTGGTGTCTCCTCCATCAGTGGTGGTGTAGACTGGTGTCTCCTCCATCAGTTGTGGTGTGGACTGGTGTCCTCCATCAGTGGTGGTGTAGACGGGTGTCTCCTCCATCAGTGGTGGTGTGGACTGGTGTCCTCCATCAGTGGTGGTGTTTACTGGTGTCCTCCATCAGTGGTGGTGTAGACTGGTGTCCCCCCATCAGTGGCAGGGTGGCTTGTTGCCTCCCCTTCCAGAGCCTTCCACATGGAGCAGTCTTAATCCTGGCCATGGAACTCGGCTATGGTGGGTGTAGACAGCATGGGACGGAGGCGGGGAGGCTGGGACACAAGACCACTGCACTGGGTTAGCCGAGGCTAAAGTGGACTCCAGGCTGGGCACATCCCTTCCTGCCCATACCCAGCTGCACCCGCTGGCCACTCCTCTTTCCAGTCCCTCCACCCAGTGGAGCTGCTGCCCTCCTCCCACCAGCTTGCTTTCTCTGGTCAGGGGGGCATGGCAGGTTTCCTGCTGGGATGGAGGGAAGTTAGCTCTGCTTTGTTCTTCAGATGCTTCCCCAGCCCTGAAGGAGCAGAGTGCAGAGTGATGGCTTCCTTCTCAAGGCCACACCTCCAGCCCAGCCTTTGAGAGACACTGCACCCATGAGCCTGCAGGAACAGAGGTCTGGGGTTAGAGGCCTGCCCGGCTTCTGTGTGCTCCTGGGAAGGGGCCTGGGAAGGGGCCTGGAAGGGGGCCAGGGAGGGGGGTTGGGAGGGTACTGGGAGGGGGGGCTGGGCAGGGACCTGGGAGGGGACCTGAGAGGGGGCCCGGGAAGGGGGCTGGGAGGGGTCTGGGAAGGAGCCCTGAGGAGGGGGGCTGGGGCCTAGGTGCAGAGGGCCCAGACCAGGCTGGAAAGCAGGTGGGGAAGCAAACACCCAGCCTGGGAGCAGGACGACTGGACTCTCCAGCTCTGTGCTGCACTGTGTGGTTCCGTTGGCCCACAGCCATCCACACTCCCATCGCCTGTCTCCACGGGTCCAAAGTTGATTTTCAACATGTCATTGCATTTCCTGTGACAAATCACTCCCAGAACATCTCCCTTTCAGGTTGTCCCCTGGGGTCTGCCTGAGCCCCCTCATCTCAGCTCACCATGGACGAAGAGGAGTCTCCAGGAGATTTCCCATCAGCAGAGTCTCCATGGCTCCTGCCACAGATAACAGGCACAGGGGACAGGGATAGCACCACACCTTCAGCACCACGGACAGCAGCCACAACCACAACACACGACCAAGACCACGACAACATCCACACCACCACCACATCATCCACCACACAACTCAAGTACCACCACAAACCTCCAACACCACAACACACCACCAACAAAACCACAACATCCACCACACACCTCCACCACCACAACACACCACCAACACCACCACAACATCCACCACACACCTCCACCACCACAACACACCACCAACACCACCACAACATCCACCACACACCTCCACCACCACTACACACCACCAACACCACCACAACATCCACCACACACCTCCTCCACCACTACACACCACCTACACCACCACAACATCCACCACACACCTCCACCACCACTACACACCACCACAACATCCACCACACACCTCCACCACCACTACACACCATCTACACCACCAAAACATCCACCACACACCTCCACCACCACTACACACCACCAACACCACCACAACATCCACCACACACCTCCACCAACACTACACACCACCAACACCACCACAACATCCACCACACACCTCCACCACCACTACACACCACCAACACCACCACAACATCCACCACACACATCCTCCACCACTGTACACCAACCTCCGCCACCACAACATCCACCACACACCTCCACCATCACTACACACAACCTACACCACCACAACATCCACCACACACCTCCACCACCACAACACACCACCAACACCACCACAACATCCACCACACACCTCCACCACCACTACACACCACCTACACTACCACAACATCCACCACACACCTCCACCACCAGTACACACCACCAACACCACCACAACATCCACCACACACCTCCTCCACCACTACACACCACCTACACCACCAAAACATCCACCACACACCTCCACCACCACTGCACACCAACTACACCACCACGACATCCACCACACACCTCCACCACCACAACACACCACCAACACCACCACAACATCCACCAACACCACCACAACATCCACCACACACCTCCACCACCACTACACACCACCAACACCACCACAACATCCACCACACACCTCCACCACCACTACACACCACCTATACCACCAAAACATCCACCACACACCTCCACCACCACTACACACCACCAACACCACCACAACATCCACCACACACCTCCTCCACCACTACACACCACCTACACCACCAAAACATCCACCACACACCTCCACCACCACTACACACCACCAACACCACTACAACATCCACCACACACCTCCACCACCAATACACACCACCTACACAACCACAACATCCACCACACACCTCCACCACCACTGCACACCACCTACACCACCACGACATCCACCACACACCTCCACCACCACAACACACCATCAACACCACCACAACATCCAGCAACACCACCACAACATCCACCACACACCTCCACCACCACTACACACCACCAACACCACCACAACATCCACCACACACTTCCACCAGCACAACACACCACCAACACCACTACAACATCCACCACACACCTCCACCATCAATACACACCACCAACAAAACCACAACATCCACCACACACCTCCTCCACCACTGCACACCACCTACACCACCACAACATCCACCACACACCTCCACCATCAATACACACCACCAACACCACCACAACATCCACCACACACCTCCACCACCACTACACACCACCAACACCACCACAACATCCACCACACACCTCCACCATCAATACACACCACCAACACCACCACAACATCCACCACACACCTCCACCACCACTACACACCACCAACACCACTACAACATCCACCACACACCTCCACCATCAATACACACCACCAACACCACCACAACATCCACCACACACCTCCACCACCACTACACACCACCAAACACCACCACAACATCCACCACACACCTCCACCACCACTACACACCACCAACACCACTACAACATCCACCACACACCTCCACCATCAATACACACCACCAACACCACTACAACATCCACCACACACCTCCACCACCACTACACACCACCAACACCACCACAACATCCACCACACACCTCCACCACCACTACACACCACCAACACCACCACAACATCCACCACACACCTCCACCACCACTACACACCACCTACACCACCACAACATCCACCACACACCTCCAACACCACTGCACACCACCTACACCACCACAACATCCACCACACACCTCCACCACCACTACACACCACCTACACCAGCACAACATCCACCACACACCTCCACCACCACTGCACACCACCTACACCACCACAACATCCACCACACACCTCCACCACCACTACACACCACCTACACCAGCACAACATCCACCACACACCTCCACCACCACTGCACACCACCTACACCACCACAACATCCACGACACACCTCCACCACCACTACACACCACCTACACCACCACAACATCCACCACACACCTCCACCACCACTGCACACCACCTACACCACCACAACATCCACCACACACCTCCACCACCACTACACACCACCTACACCAGCACAACATCCACCACACACCTCCACCACCACTGCACACCACCTACACCACCACAACATCCACCACACACCTCCACCACCAATACACACCACCTACACCACCACAACATCCACACACACCTCCACCACCAATACACACCACCTACACCACCACAACATCCACCACACACCTCCACCACCACTGCACACCACCTACACCACCACAACATCCACCACACACCTCCACCACCAATACACACCACCTACACCACCACAACATCCACCACACACCTCCACCACCACTACACACCACCTACACCAGCACAACATCCACCACACACCTCCACCACCACTGCACACCACCAACACCACAACAACATCCACCACCAACACCACCACAACATCCACCACACACCTCCACCACTACTACACACCACCAACAACACCACAACATCCACCACACACCTCCACCAGCACAACACACCACCAACACCACTACAACATCCACCACACACCTCCACCATCAATACACACCACCTACACCACTACAACATCCACCACACACCTCCACCACCACTACACACCACCAACACCACCACAACATCCACCACAGCAGAACAACTAATGAAAACAAGAACAAAAATGATTACCAAGACCACAGCTGTAGCATCATTATAACAACCACCGCTACAGAAGCAACAGCAAGGAGCCATGAGAACACCAAGACCTTCCTGTCAACCCTGCTCCCCAGTCTCCCGCAGCCTGGAGCTCTGACCTCTCACCCACCCCTCTCCAAGAGCACTGAACACTCCCTGGAGAGGAGGGAGAGGACTGGTGCCCTGGGAGGGAGGGGTAGGACTGCCCTGGGAGGGAGGGGTAGGACTGCCCTGGGAGGGAGGGGTAGGACTGCCCTGGGAGGGAGGGGGAGGACTGCCCTGGGAGGGAGGCGGAGGACTGCCCTGGAGAGGAGGGGGAGGACTGCCCTGGGAGGGAGGGGGAGGACTGCCCTGGAGAGGAGGGGGAGGACTGCCCTGGATAGGATGGGGAGGACTGCCTTGGAGAGGAGGGGGAGGACTTGTGCCCTGGGAGGGAGGGGGAGGACTGCCCTGGGAGGGAGGGGGAGGACTGCCCTGGGAGGGAGGGGGGGACTGCCCTGGGAGGGAGGGAGAGGACTGCCCTGGATAGGATGGGGAGGACTGCCCTGGGAGGGAGGGGGAGGACTGCCCTGGGAGGGAGGCGGAGGACTGCCCTGGGAGGGAGGGAGAGGACTGCCCTGGGAGGGAGGGGGGGACTGCCCTGGGAGGGAGGGAGAGGACTGCCCTGGGAGGGAGGGGGAGGCCTGCCCTGGAGAGGAGGGGGAGGACTGCCCTGGATAGGATGGGGAGGACTGCCTTGGAGAGGAGGGGGAGGACTTGTGCCCTGGGAGGGAGGGGGAGGACTGCCCTGGGAGGGAGGGAGAGGACTGCCCTGGAGAGGAGGGGGAGGACTGCCCTGGAGAGGAGGGGGAGGACTGCCCTGGATAGGATGGGGAGGACTGCCCTGGGAGGGAGGGGGAGGACTGGTGCCCTGGGAGGGAGGGGGAGGACTGCCCTGGGAGGGAGGGAGAGGACTGCCCTGGAGAGGAGGGGGAGGACTGCCCTGGAGAGGAGGGGGAGGACTGCCCTGGGAGGGAGGGGGAGGACTGGTGCCCTGGGAGGGAGGGGGAGGACTGCCCTGGGAGGGAGGGAGAGGACTGCCCTGGAGAGGAGGGGGAGGACTGCCCTGGAGAGGAGGGGGAGGACTGCCCTGGGAGGGAGGGGGAGGACTGGTGCCCTGGGAGGGAGGGGGAGGACTGCCCTGGGAGGGAGGGAGAGGACTGCCCTGGAGAGGAGGGGGAGGACTGCCCTGGAGAGGAGGGGGAGGACTGCCCTGGGAGGGAGGGGGAGGACTGCCCTGGGAGGGAGGGAGAGGACTGCCCTGGAGAGGAGGGGTAGGACTGCCCTGGAGAGGAGGGGGAGGACTGCCCTGGAGAGGAGGGGGAGGACTGCCCTGGGAGGGAGGGGGAGGACTGGTGTCCTGGGAGGGAGGGGGAGGACTACCCTGGGAGGGAGGGAGAGGACTGCCCTGGGAGGGAGGGGGAGGACTGCCCTGGAGAGGAGGGGGAGGACTGCCCTGGAGAGGAGGGGGAGGACTGCCCTGGGAGGTAGGGGGAGGACTGCCTTGGAGAGGAGGGGGAGGACTGCCCTGGAAAGGAGGGTGAGGGTTGCCCTGGATAGGAGGGGGAGGACTGCCCAGGGAGGGAGGGGAGGACTGCCCAGGAGAGGAGGGGGAGGACTGCCCTGGGAGGGAGGGGAGGACTGCCCTGGAGAAGAGGGGGAGGACTGCCTTGGAGAGGAGGGGGAGGACTGCCCTGGGAGGGAGGGGCAGGACTGCCCTGGAGAGGAGGGGGAGGACTGCCTTGGAGAGGAGTGGGAGGACTGCCTTGGAGAGGAGTGGGAGGACTGCCCTGGGAGGGAGGGGAAGGACTGCCCTGGAAAGGAGGGGGAGGTTCTGGTGCCCAGGGAGGAGGGGGAGGACTGCCTTGGAGAGGAGGAGGAGGACTGCCCTGGAGAGGAGGGGGAGGGCCTGCCCTGGGAGCGAGGGGGAGGACTGCCTTGGAGAGGAGAAGGAGGACTGCCCTGGGAGGAGGGGGAGGACTACCCTGGAGGGAGGGGGAGGACTACCCTGGAGAGGATGGGGAGGACTTCCTTGGAGAGGAGGGGGAGGACTGGCCTTGGAGAGGAGTGGGAGGACTGCCCTGGGAGGGAGGGGAAGGACTGCCCTGGAAAGGATGGGGTGTCTGGTGCCCAGGGAGGGAGGGGGAGGACTGCCTTGGAGAGGAGGAGGAGGACTGCCCTGGAGAGGAGGGGGAGGGGCTGCCCTGGGAGCGAGGGGGAGGACTGCCTTGGAGAGGAGAAGAGGACTGCCCTGGAGAGGAGGGGGAGGGCTGCCCTGGAGAGGAGGGGGAGGACTGCCCCTGGAGAGGATGGGAGGACTGCCCTGGGAGGGAGGGGAGGACTGCCCCTGGGAGGGAGGGGGAGGACTGCCCTGGGAGGAGGGGGAGGACTACCCTGGGAGGAGGGGGAGGACTGCCCTGGAGAGGAGGGGGAGGACTGCCCTGGGATGGAGGGGAGGACTGCCCTGGAGGGAGGCAGCCTGTGATCTAGGCACCCTCTCCATTTAGAGCTGGCCCCCATGATTTCTGGACTTCCTTGTGCCTCCTTCTGTCCCGTTGGCGGGGTCACTCACACAGCAGGGAACCAGGGACCCACAGCACCCCGCAGACCTGGCCCCAGCTCAACCACCCCACCCAGCCCAGTTCCACAGCCACAGAGGAGGCCCTGTGGGCCCCCTTCCTGGGCCCGACCCCGAGCCCATCCTGGCCAGGCCACCCACCCGCCCATCTCCACACCGCCGCACGTGTGAGCAGGGCCAGCTCCCCCCATCCCATCATGGGTTCCCCGGCCCCAAGCCCCCACCAAGCCTGAGGTCAACAGCCGCCCGGACACCTGGGGGCCCGGCACAGATAGGAAGGCACCCCTTTCCTTGGTAGAACCCCCATATCGTATTATATTAGGATGTCCAGCTCCCGCTGGGCCCAGGCAGGCTGGGCAGGGGCCAGCCACTGAGGCCGAAGGACACCCATGCAGCCCCAGCTGTGCCCTGGGCTCGTCTGCTTGTTCCTCGCTCTCTGCAAAGAGGCGGTGTGGCGTTTCTGCCACGTCACAGGGGACCAAGGCCTGCAGCCAGTGACATTGCCACAGCCTCCAGCTGAGAAGCAGGTGAGTGGGGCCCAGCGTCTCCTGGCAGAGCAGTGGAGGCCGTGTCCCCCCAAAAGCCGGCCGGGGCCCTAACCCTGCCAGCTCCCACGAGGCAGACTGCTGCCCCGCGCTGCCCCAGCTCTCCCAGTGACTCGGCCTGGCCCCAGGTGCGTGGCGCTGGTGGGAGGCGGCCGCTGGGCGGACAGCCTGCAGGGTGGGCTTGCTGCCCACCTCCCCAGCGGGTGGCGCTGCACGGTGACCTTGTGCTAACCCGGTGCCATCCGTCAGCGGCAGCCGCCAGGCTCCGGAACACTGCGGCAGCTCATCTGAATTCAAATTACCCCGGAGCCGCGCCACGGTGCCAGCCATAACTCAGCCTGCGAGGAGGCCGTGGACATTACCATACATTCCTGGGCGTCGGACAGGGCGCTAATGAAAATATCAATCAAAAACTCCGCTGACTTAATGGTCAATTTAAATAATTAATTGGGGAGGAGAAAAAAAGTTGAGGAGGGTGACATTGTGGGGCGGGTGAGAGGAGAGGTGCCCGGCTGGGCAGCCCCAGGCTGCGGGCCCCCACCCCTTCTGGAGGACCAGGGCCCTGGCCCTGCAGGGCACCAGCACAGTGGTGCCCTGGGCGCCACGTTGGCCAGCAAGAGTGCAGACCTCAGCTTCTTGCCAGCCCCGAGCGTCCCATGCCTCGGCGGAGTCTGGCCGTGGCAGAGCTGGGGGAGTTGGGGTCCCTGCCTGGGCCCTCCCGCCACCCACGGGCAGGAAACCCCTGGCCCGCTGGACCACGGGGCACTGGCACTGCTAATGCTGGGCCAGGGCTCAGCTCTCTGCAGGTCCACCAGCAAAACACTGCAGGCTGGAGGCCCACCAGAAGCTCGCTGGAACTCACCAGGGCCTGCGGAGCCCCTCGTTCTACCTGGAGAGAGGGCAGGGTCCCCGGACAGCGGTCTCAGGGTGTGAGGTGTCTGGAGTCCAACGTGACTGAGGCCAGCTGAACCCCAAGGCTGCAAAAGAGACATGGGAACCCGGGACCCGACCCCACTGAACCCCAAACAAGGCAGCCCAAGATGTGTCAGGACATTGGCCCAGTGCCCTCACTTCAGGAAGCCTGCAAGGACCCCGCCCCACCCACACAGGGCACCCAACAGGGCGTCCTTCACCCTCAGAAGCTACAACATAGTCCCCCCGCCCGCACGTGGGGAAGCAGGAGGCTGCTCCCGAGCCTGCTGGACAGCGGGCAATGTCCAGGCCAAGGGCCTCAAGCCCAGGCCGAGAGACGCTGCACTGACCAATGGACGCTGCTGCTCGCTGTCCAGAGCTGGGGCCCAGGGCCCTCAGATGAGCCTGGCCAGCGCACTGCCCCCAGGTGGCCTCTGGTCCTGCTGAGGCAGGTGCCCAGAGGCTGAGCTGGTGTGGCCCCTCACGCCCCTCACACCCACAGAGCCCAGGGTCAGCAGGCGGTGAGCACAGCCACGATCCGCTCTCCAGATGGCTGCCCGTCTCCAGGGATGCCCTGTCGCTGTCCGGCTCAAGCCCTCAGGACATGGTCTGCCCCAAACCCCCGAGCCCAGCCAGCCAGCACATGAGCCGCCCTCCCCTCCACTGGTCCTGGAGCAGCCCTGGGGGCCCAGGCAGCACCGCGTGGAGGGGGCTGGCCTTGAACCTCGAGGACCCCTCCTGTGAGGAGACTCCTCCCCCAGCAGGCGTCCACTGCCACTGCTAAGCTGGGGACATCAAGCAAGATGCCACCATCTCTGTAAAGCTCTGGGAAGGACTCAGTGATGAGACTCTGGGGTCTGGATTCCTCAGGCTCTGGGGTCTGGATTTGTGGGCTCTGGGATCTGGATTCCTTCGGCTCTGGGGTCTGGATTCCTTGGGCTCTGGGATCTGGATTCCTTGGTCTCTGGGGTCTGGATTTTATGGGCTCTGGGATCTGGATTCCTTCGGCTCTGGGGTCTGGATTCCTTGGGCTCTGGGGTCTGGATTCCTTGGGCTCTGGGGTCTGGATTCCTCGGGCTCTGAGGTCTGGATTCCTCGGGCTCTGGGGTCTGGATTCCTCGGGCTCTGGGGTCTGGATTCCTCGGGCTCTGGGGTCTGGATTTGTGGGCTCTGGGGTCTGGATTTTATGGGCTCTGGGATCTGGATTCCTTCGGCTCTGGGGTCTGGATTCCTTGGGCTCTGGGGTCTGGATTCCTTGGGCTCTGGGGTCTGGATTCCTTGGGCTCTGGGATCTGGATTCCTTGGGCTCTGGGGTCTGGATTCCTCGGGCTCTGGGGTCTGGATTTGTGGGCTCTGGGGACTGGATTCCTCGGGCTCTGGGGTCTGGATTCCTTGGGCTCTGGGGTCTGGATTCCTCGGGCTCTGGGGTCTGGATTTGTGGGCTCTGGGGACTGGATTCCTCGGGCTCTGGGTCTGGATTCCTTGGGCTCTGGGATCTGGATTCCTCGGGCTCTGCGGTCTGGATTCCTTGGGCTCTGGGGTCTGGATTTTATGGGCTCTGGGGTCTGGATTCCTTGGGCTCTGGGGTCTGGATTCCTTGGGCTCTGGGATCTGGATTCCTCGGGCTCTGCGGTCTGGATTCCTCGGGCTCTGGGGTCTGGATTCCTCGGGCTCTGGGGTCTGGATTCCTCGGGCTCTGGGGTCTGGATTTGTGGGCTCTGGGGACTGGATTCCTTGGGCTCTGGGATCTGGATTCCTTGGTCTCTGGGGTCTGGATTTTATGGGCTCTGGATCTGGATTCCTTCGGCTCTGGGATCTGGATTCCTTGGGCTCTGGGGACTGGATTCCTTGGGCTCTGGGATCTGGATTCCTTGGGCTCTGGGATCTGGATTCCTTCGGCTCTGGGGTCTGGATTCCTCGGGCTCTGGGGTCTGGATTCCTTGGGCTCTGGGGTCTGGATTCCTCGGGCTCTGGGGTCTGGATTCCTCGGGCTCTGGGGTCTGGATTTGTGGGCTCTGGGGTCTGGATTTTATGGGCTCTGGGGTCTGGATTCCTCGGGCTCTGGGGTCTGGATTCCTCGGGCTCTGGGATCTGGATACCTCAGGCTCTGGGGTCTGGATTCCTCGGGCTCTGGGATCTGGATTCCTCGGGCTCTGGGGTCTGGATTCCTCAGGCTCTGGGATCTGGATTCCTCGGGCTCTGGGGTCTGGATTTGTGGGTTCTGGGGTCTGGATTCCTCGGGCTCTGGGGTCTGGATTTTATGGGCTCTGGGGTCTGGATTCCTTGGGCTCTGGGGTCTGGATTCTTTGGGCTCTGGGGTCTGGATTCCTTGGGCTCTGGGGAATGGATTCCTTGGGCTCTGGGATCTGGATTCCTTGGGCTCTGGGGTCTGGATTTTATGGGCTCTGGGATCTGGATTCCTTGGGCTCTGGGGTCTGGATTCCTTGGGCTCTAGGGTCTGGATTCCTCAGGCTCTGGGATCTGGATTCCTTGGACTCTGGGGACTGGGTTCTTTGGGCTAGGGGGCCGGATTCCTTGGACTCTGGGACTGGATTCCTCGGGCTCTGGGATCTGGATTCCTTGGGCTCTGGGGTCTGGATTCCTCGGACTCTGGGGTCTGGATTCCTTGGGCTCTGGGGTCTGGATTCCTTGGGCTCTGGGGTCTGGATTTCTTGGACTCTGGGGACTGGATTCCTCGGGCTCTGGGGTCTGGATTCCGTGGGGTCTGGGGGTCTGGATTCCTCAGGCTCTGGGATCTGCATTTTGCGGGCTCTGGGATCTGGATTCCTTGGGCTCTGGGGTCTGGATTCCTCGGGCTCTGGGGTCTGGATTCCTTGGGCTCTGGGGTCTGGATTCCTCGGGCTCTGGGGTCTGGAATCCTTGGGCTCTGGGGTCTGGATTCCTCGGGCTCTGGGGACTGGATTCCTTGGGTTTTGGGGTCTGGATTCCTCAGGCTCTGGGATCTGCACTTTGCGGGCTCTGGGGTCTGGATTCCTCAGGCTCTGGGGTCTGGGTTTTGTGGGCTCTGGGATCTGGATTCCTCGGGCTCTGGGGTCTGGATTCCTCAGGCTCTGGAGTCTGGATTCCTCGGGATCTGGGATCTGGATTCCTTGGGCTCTGGGGTCTGGATTCCTCGGGCTCTGGGGTCTGGATTCCTTGGCTCTGTGGACTGGATTCCTTGGGCTCTGGGGTCTGGATTCCTCGGGCTCTGGGGTCTGGATTCCTTGGACTCTGGGGACTGGATTCCTCGGGCTCTGGGGTCTGGATTCTGTGGGGTCTGGGGGGGGTCTGGATTCCTCAGGCTCTGGGATCTGGATTCCTTGGGCTCTGGGGTCTGGATTCCTTGGGCTCTGGGGTCTGGATTCATTGGGCTCTGGCTCTGGATTCCGTGGGGTCTGGGGGTCTGGATTCCTCAGGCTCTGGGGTCTGGATTCCTCGGGCTCTGGGGTCTGGATTCCTCGGGCTCTGGGATCTGGATTCCTTGGACTCTGGGGACTAGATTCCTTGGGCTCTGGGGTCTGGATTCCTTGGGTTCTGGGGTCTGGATTCCTCAGGCTCTGGGATCTGTACTTTGCGGGCTCTGGGGTCTGGATTCCTAGGCTCTGGGGTCTGGGTTTTGTGGGCTCTGGGGTCTGGATTTTGTGGGCTCTGGGGTCTGGAATCCTCAGGCACTGGAGTCTGGATTCCTCGGGCTCTGGGGTCTGGATTCCTTGGTCTCTGGGGTCTGGATTCCTCAGGCTCTGGGATCTGGATTCCTCGGGCTCTGGGGTCTGGATTCCTTGGGCTCTGTGGACTGGATTCCTTGGGCTCTGGGTCTGGATTCCTCGGGCTCTGGGGTCTGGATTCCTTGGACTCTGGGGACTGGATTCCTCGGGCTCTGGGGTCTGGATTCTGTGGGGTCTGGGGGGGGTCTGGATTCCTCAGGCTCTGGGATCTGGATTCCTA